>NC_068363.1:37930687-38230687 GCF_020536995.1 Dreissena polymorpha
TCTCGACAAACTGTGGACAAGTCTATTTTAGCTAAAGCAGCGGTAAAACCCGAGCACTCCCCCCGGTTAAAAAATATTACTCACTGGATCTGTTATTTGTCTTTGAGGCAAATGGTGCGCTAGGACGGCAAGCATGTTTTTTTCACAACAATTTTCATCAAATACTATCGAGATGTAGACAAATATACCTTTCTCAGAGAATAGTATTCATCTTTCCCCTTAAAAAAAGCTTTATTTTGTCAAACCGGAGTTGAAAATACTATGCTTAGACCTACACATGTTTCTAACGATTAAGCGGGTCAAATTTTATTTCACGAGCTAGCCAAAAATGACGTCGCAGACATTATGTCCATACTGTAGAATGAGATAACGTATCTAATAATATTATTGCAGGCATTTCTGACAAGTGCGAGGAGCTGCACAGTGCCATCCAGGTGGGAAGTGCGCCACCTAGTTGCCGGCGGTGCCAAAATGGACCGGGTGCTGGGAAACATATTTGCTCCATAGCCCAGAACTATTGAAACAAAAGATAAAGACAGTCGGGAAATGTGTAATTTGTTAATACTATAACAATAACCTTACATCGCACCCCTATTGGGTAAGACTGCTTTCTAAACATATAAACAGGACACATTGGATACTTGTGAGCATGCAATTGACTCATTTTTTTTATTTCGTAGTATGGCAATAATGACTCTTATATTTAAAATAGTGATATTAAAAGGAAAGAATAATGATCATTACATTATATTATAAAAGTCATATTACGCAGTCATGGCTTTCAGGGATGCGAGGGACGGCTCTCTGTGCCGCTATTGAGGCTCGAAATTATGACATCACCAAGCTTCTCTTAGACGCCGGATGTGACGTAAACGCTTGTGACTTTGATGGAGAGCCACCGATTTTACTCGCTATCCGGAAAGCACTGCCAGTTTTTCACAAGAAAGCAAGTGCATCACATGCTTTTCAGTTAAGCGCTGTTGAAACGGGGTCATTTTCTTTGGTTGATTTAATTGTCAATCACGAAAAATGTAACTTGAACAAAATGGATCCGATAACAAAACAGACTGCTCTCCATTTGTCGGTAAGGGAAAAACTTGAGTCACTAGTTGTCATGCTTATGACGTCACAATCGAGCATTCCATGTGATGTTAGAATAAAAAACGGACAGGGCGAGACGGCTCTACATCTCGCGGCTTCTACAGGCAATACCGGTTTACTAGAAGCTCTGTTGCAGAGCGACTCGTGTTTGGGTGACGTATTTACTGGATTACAGACGTTTCGTGGCTACCCATATAACACAGCCGGCTTGACAGCGCTTCACGTGACCTGCAAACACGGCCAGCTGGCTTCTTTAAAGCTTCTCGTGGAACGGCTAAGGAGTTTGTCGGCGCTGAATTATTCTTCAGATGGGGCACTCGATGGGGCATCGAAGAGAGATAATGATGTATTGGCACAGAATATAAATGCATTGACGCTGTATGAACGTCAAACATGTCTGCATCTTGCTGCACGTGAAGGACGTGTACAGGTTGTGCGTTACTTAGTACAGAATCAAATAGACGTAGACGTGAAGGACGCGATGGGGAACTCACCATTATTTTTATTTCTCGTTTCGGAAGCCAATTGGAATCTCGCCGATTACAGCGTTCCCGAGTTGCTTCTAAGGCATGGCGCTAATCCAAACATTACGTTGTGCGTAAGAAACAGTCGTCACGTTAGTCGAACACTTGACGTCGCACCGCTCATGTTAGCGGCTATGCAAGACAACCTTGAACTTGCGAGAGTTCTCATCCAACATGGTGCCGATGTGAACATGACGGACAACAGCGGTAATACGGCTCTTTATCACGCTCTTCGCCAAAGTTCAGCGAAAGTTGCGTCTTACCTTTTTAAAGACTGCGCACATACCAATGTCAATATTGAAAACGTTGACGGGGAAACATGCTTAATCGCGTTGGCAAGTTTTAAGGGTGACGCTGACTTGATGCAACAATTAGTTGGTGCTATTTTCGACAAGGGTGGCGACATGGCGGTCGACAGAGCTGGTAGAACGGTACTGCACGAGGCTTTCGATAATGAGAATCACCTTCTTATGGACGCAGTTTTAGAGCGGATAGGTAAATCCTATGCTAACCGCATATGCTTAGTAAACAATTTATTAACTATGGAAGAAATGTTAGTGGAAGCGGTTAAGTGTGGATGCCTTCTAATAGTAAGAGTACTGCTTAGTCATAACGTAGACATCGATACTAAAAATTGTGAACAATATAAACTTGTAAGTTGTCTGACTGTATCTCTACAGGCGCATGAAATCAAGGTTGCAAAATACCTTATTGGAAATGGTTGTAGTTTATATAACAATGTGATCGATGTTCGGGTTGGGTACGCAACAACCTTATTGCTCAAAGGTCGGAACACTTACAGATTTCAGAGTGAAAGCGACGATTGCGACAGTAGTGACGATATTTCGGATGATTCCGATCAAGGTGATAAGATTGACGCTTTTATCGACGAACTAGTTCCGTTGTTTAAAGATGCTTTCCGAATTCCTCGATCGCTTAAGTTGATGTGTCTATGTTGTATAAGAAAGCGTCTGATTGCAAACGAAGTGTCGTTTTCGAAAGTCCACCTCCTGCCGTTACCACTCAAACTTCAAAACAGCATTCGATATCGATTACGTTAAGACGGAATATGGGTTAACTGTCAATTTTCATCATCCGATAAACTATTTTTAAATGTCTGCCTAAATGTGAGAATTA
Organism: Dreissena polymorpha; assembly: GCF_020536995.1. NCBI lineage: Eukaryota > Metazoa > Mollusca > Bivalvia > Myida > Dreissenidae > Dreissena > Dreissena polymorpha. The sequence goes on from NC_068363.1 coordinate 37,933,450, forward strand.
AAAATGTTCGATAAATTTTGTCTGGTTCACTTCTTACTGCTTGGATAGATGTGTTTTGATTTAAATTAATACATTAAAACGAGTAGCGCTCTGTGAAAATGGAGTTTACTCTATGTGCGTATAGTGTCAGCCCAGATTAGCCTGTGCAGTCAGCAGTCTAATAAGGTACGACACTTTCCACCTAGACTGGATTTAAGTTTAGAAGAGACTTCCTTTAAACATTTTTTTTATATAAAAACGTGAAGTGAATTTCCTGATTAGGCTAATCCGGGGCGCCACTCTACACAGTTGCATTAAACCCCCTTTTGCCAGAGTGTGCCTCTTTAATTCAATCGTCATCGATCGACAGCGCTCGTTAATCGTTAAACCACGGAGACGTACGGAAGATCGTTGCGTCAGCAATTGTTCTCCTTTCAATATGAGAGCATTTAGGGACGTGATCGGCGGAATAAATACGGAAATTTACCGTAAATAAATATTTTAACACCGGGCCGTAGGTTATTAGTTCAACAAATCACAATATGAGAGCAGTAGGAGTGAATTTCTGTGTCATTGCTCCGCAAAAATGTGCTGCTTATTTATTTTAAAAAGTGATGTGCATGCATGCAGTTTATAAAAAATACAGTTTATTTAACACATTAAATGACCATTGCATCGATTTGAATTTGCCAAGGTCAAGTCGAACAGTATATAAAGGATCAACGTCATGCGAAAATGGGTCTTGTACCATTTGCGGCCAGTGACGTTCCAAAGAAACGTGGACATGAGCATATTCTGATTAGGAGCTAATCTTTCCGTTATTAGGTCATGAAATATTTGTGGTCTTAATGGCAAACAGAGTACCTCTGCGTTTTGCATAAGACCCATTTTCGCATGCCGAGGCTAATGTATGAGTCATTGGGTTGTCTTTGCGGGCGGAAGATCTATTATGAAATGAGCCGATTAGCTAGAGGCCTTTTCGGCGTTGCTGTCTTACCAAGGTTTTAACCTATTTCAATAGCCAATGGAAAAATTAATTCTTTCAGATGTATTTTAAATTGAATCGATTACTTTGGAGCTTTTTCGGCATAGCTGTCTTAACCAGATTTTACCTATTAAAAATTCAATAGCGATATAAAAAAAAACTTCATCGCCAGTGTATACACCCTAATATTACATTTGCTTTTTTGAGAGAATTGAACGAGTATAACGACATCCCCGCTATTCTGTGCGAATGTGAATACGACACCATGCTACCCACTTTAGTCCAGTTACAAATGCACACTAGAGTGAATACTACACCATGCTACACACTTTGGTCCAGTTACTAAAGCACATTAGAGTGAATACTACACCATGCTACACACTTTGGTCCAGTTACAAATGCTTATTAGAGTGAATAAGACACCATGCTTCACACTTTGGTCCAGTTACAAATGCACATAAGAGTGAAAACGACACCATGCTACACACTTTGGTCCAGTCAAAAATGCACATAAAAGTGAATACAACACCATGCTTCACACTTTAGTCCAGTTACAAATGCACATTAGAGTGAATACGACACCATGCTACACACTTTGGTCCAGTTACAAATGCACATTAGAGTGAATACGACACCATGCTACACACTTTGGTCCAGTTACAAATGCAAATAAGAGTGAATACGACACCATGCTACACACTTTGGTCCAGTTACAAATGCACATTAAAGTGAATACGACACCATGCTACACACTTTGGTCCAGTTACAAATGCACATTAGAGTGAATACGACACCATGCTACACACTTTGGTCCAGTTACAAATGCTTATTAGACTGAATACGACATCATGCTACACACTTTGGTCCAGTTACAAATGCACATAAGAGTGAATACGACACCATGCTACACTTTGGTCCAGTCACAAATGCACATTAGAGTGAATACGACACCATGCTACACACTTTGGTCCAGTTACAAATGCACATAAGAGTGAATACGACACCATGCTGCACACTTTCGTCCAGTTACGAATGCACATTAGAGTGAATACGACACCATGCTACACACTTTGGTCCAGTTACAAATGCACATACGAGTGAATACGACACCATGCTACTCACTTTGGTCCAGTTACAAATGCACATTAGAGTGAATACTACACCATGCTACACACTTTGGTCCAGTTACAAATGCACATTAGAGTGAATACGACACCATGCTGCACACTTTGGTCCAGTTACAAATGCACATTAGAGTGAATACGACACCATGCTACACACTTTGGTCCAGTTACAAATGCACATAAGAGTGAATACGACACCATGCTACTCACTTTGGTCCAGTTACGAATGCACATTAGAGTGAATACTACACCATGCTACACACTTTGGTCCAGTTACAAATGCACATATGAGTGAATACGACACCATGCTACGCACTTTGGTCCAGTTACAAATGCACATTAGAGTGAATACGACACCATGCTACACACTTTGGTCCAGTTACAAATGCACATTAGAGTGAATACTACACCATGCTACACACTTTGGTCCAGTTACAAATGCACAATGGAGTAAATACGACACCATGCTACACAATTTGGTCCAGTTACAAATGCACATAAAAGTGAATACAACACCATGCTACACACTTTGGTCCAGTTACAAATGCACATTAGAGTGAATACGACACCATGCTACACACTTTGGTCCAGTTACAAATGCACATTAGAGTGAATACGACACCATGCTACACACTTTGGTCCAGTTACAAATGCACATAAAAGTGAATACGACACCATGCTACACTCTTTGGTCCAGTTACAAATGCATATAAGAGTGAATACTACACACTTTGGTCCAGTTACAAATGCACATTAGAGTGAATACGACACCATGCTACACACTTTGGTCCAGTTACAAATGCACATTAGAGTGAATACGACACCATGCTACACACTTTGGTCCAGCTACAAATGCACATTAGAGTGAATACGACAGCATGCTCCACACTTTGGTCCAGTTACAAATGCACATAAGAGTGAATACTACACCATGCTACACACTTTGGTCCAGTTACAAATGCACATAAGAGTGAATACGACACCATGCTCCACACTTTGGTCCAGTTACAAATGCACATGAGAGTGAATACGACACCATGCTACATAGTTTGGTCCAGTTACAAATGCTCATTAGAGTGAATACGACACCATGCGACACACTTTGGTCCCATTACAAATGCACATTAGAGTGAATACGACACCATGCTACACACTTTGGTCCAGTTACAAATGCACATAGGAGTGAATACGACACCATGTTACAATCTTTGGTCCAGTTACAAATGCACATAAGAGTGAATACGACACCATACTACACACTTTGGTCCAGTTACAAATGCACATTAGAGTGAATACGACACCATGCTACACACTTTGGTCCAGTAACAAATGCACATTAGAGTAAATACTACACCAAGCTACACACTTTGATTCAGTTACAAATGCACATTAGCGTAAACATGTCGGTATCAGTATTGTGCTAAGCATAACTTGATCATCAAAAATATCCTCATCACCGTTTTTGTTATGGTTACCTGTGTTACCCTACTGGGATAATGCACTTAATTGCATTTTGTGTCAACATTCAAACTTTAAATCTGAATTAACCAATTTTGTATGTGCACATTTTCAACGCAGTAAATACCATCTCGCAATATTTCAGTCTTAGTGTGCGCTCGATCTTTCTTTTAAATCGATCGTTCATATTCACATGCATTTGATAAACACTTCCGATGTATTATTATATAACATAGGGTCGATCTACAAATAAATGTATATACGCAGATATATGTGACAAATCTTAAGATGTACCACAAATCAGCGCATTTATATATCAACATTGTACAAATATAAGTACTTACCTATTTAATCCTTTGATTCCCTTATGGATCATAGTGCATCAGCAACAGTAATTCAGCGTTCTCTTTTCTGAGCGGCTTTCTTCAGCTCTCCGCATGACAGGTTACAGTTCTTCATTTCTACTTCGCAGGATCGCCTCCATATTAGCTTGGGACGACCGACTCGTCTCTTGCCCTGGGGATTCTACTGCAAGGAATGTCCAGTAATTTCCTGCAGACGTTTTCGAATTTTCGAAAGGCGTGGCCAATCCACCTCCATTTCTGCCCTGCCTGTTTTCATAAGACGGGTTTTTACTTTGTCCATGTTATCTTGAGTATGTTTTGGAGGCTCCTGTTCGTTAAGACTTTGAGCTTGTTGTTCAGAGTGTTGATGACTCTCCAGGTCTCAGAGCCGTAGAGTAGGAAAGACTTTACTGCTAAAAATCTGGAGTTTACTGTGGATGAAAAGGAATGTTGATTTCCAGACTGGTCGACTGGCCTCAGAGTGTTGAAATCATATCTGGCTTGATATGGCGATTTAAGCGTTGATGTCTTCGTCAGAAACACATGAAGCTGTGTTTCTTTGTTTCCCGTTCTTCTGTTGTTTTTATTCACGGCCATGGTCTCTGTGAAGGCAGCAGCATGGTTTCTGTGGTGGAAATGTCTGTCTTTAGCGCTTCTTGTGGAATTCGTCCGGTCCGGCTTCTTTGTTGTTTTTCAGCGCCTTCATGACCTTCCGGATCTCAGCTTTTAATAAAGGGTTGATGTTGTCGTCTGCAGGAGGGATATTCGATGCCTCTGATGGTTGGGGTTGGTTTAAAAGGGCATTGAAATGACCGGCCCATGGTTATCTGTGGATTTCCTTCTTGGTAATTTTATCGCTTTCCGTGACTGGGCTGTTTTGATTCGACTTCTTGGTAGAGAGCTTTCTGGTAATCTTATACAGAATGTTGAGGTCTCTTTTGTCAGCTGCTTGTTCTGCCTCTGCTACCATGTTGTCGCAGAAAACTTTCTTGTCTTTCCTGGCACTCATTTAGTTATTTGTTCATGCTGGCAAATTATTTCTGTAGCACTTTCTTTTCATCTTTCTTTTTGATTTTCGTTTGAATGTCTCGCTTGTTCTTTATCAGGATACGACACCATGCTACACTTTGGTCCAGTCACAAATGCACATTAGAGTGAATACGACACCATGCTACACACTTTGGTCCAGTTACAAATGCACATAAGAGTGAATACGACACCATGCTACACACTTTCGTCCAGTTACGAATGCACATTAGAGTGAATACGACACCATGCTACACACTTTGGTCCAGTTACAAATGCACATACGAGTGAATACGACACCATGCTACTCACTTTGGTCCAGTTACAAATGCACATTAGAGTGAATACTACACCATGCTACACACTTTGGTCCAGTTACAAATGCACATTAGAGTGAATACGACACCATGCTGCACACTTTGGTCCAGTTACAAATGCACATTAGAGTGAATACGACACCATGCTACACACTTTGGTCCAGTTACAAATGCACATAAGAGTGAATACGACACCATGCTACTCACTTTGGTCCAGTTACGAATGCACATTAGAGTGAATACTACACCATGCTACACACTTTGGTCCAGTTACAAATGCACATATGAGTGAATACGACACCATGCTACGCACTTTGGTCCAGTTACAAATGCACATAAGAGTGAATACGACACCATGCTACACACTTTGGTCCAGTTACAAATGCACATTAGAGTGAATACTACACCATGCTACACACTTTGGTCCAGTTACAAATGCACAATGGAGTAAATACGACACCATGCTACACACTTTGGTCCAGTTACAAATGCACATAAAAGTGAATACAACACCATGCTACACACTTTGGTCCAGTTACAAATGCACATTAGAGTGAATACGACACCATGCTACACACTTTGGTCCAGTTACAAATGCACATTAGAGTGAATACGACACCATGCTACACACTTTGGTCCAGTTACAAATGCACATAAAAGTGAATACGACACCATGCTACACTCTTTGGTCCAGTTACAAATGCATATAAGAGTGAATACTACACACTTTGGTCCAGTTACAAATGCACATTAGAGTGAATACGACACCATGCTACACACTTTGGTCCAGTTACAAATGCACATTAGAGTGAATACGACACCATGCTACACACTTTGGTCCAGCTACAAATGCACATTAGAGTGAATACGACAGCATGCTCCACACTTTGGTCCAGTTACAAATGCACATAAGAGTGAATACTACACCATGCTACACACTTTGGTCCAGTTACAAATGCACATAAGAGTGAATACGACACCATGCTCCACACTTTGGTCCAGTTACAAATGCACATGAGAGTGAATACGACACCATGCTACATAGTTTGGTCCAGTTACAAATGCTCATTAGAGTGAATACGACACCATGCGACACACTTTGGTCCCATTACAAATGCACATTAGAGTGAATACGACACCATGCTACACACTTTGGTCCAGTTACAAATGCACATAGGAGTGAATACGACACCATGTTACAATCTTTGGTCCAGTTACAAATGCACATAAGAGTGAATACGACACCATACTACACACTTTGGTCCAGTTACAAATGCACATTAGAGTGAATACGACACCATGCTACACACTTTGGTCCAGTAACAAATGCACATTAGAGTAAATACTACACCAAGCTACACACTTTGATTCAGTTACAAATGCACATTAGCGTAAACATGTCGGTATCAGTATTGTGCTAAGCATAACTTGATCATCAAAAATATCCTCATCACCGTTTTTGTTATGGTTACCTGTGTTACCCTACTGGGATAATGCACTTAATTGCATTTTGTGTCAACATTCAAACTTTAAATCTGAATTAACCAATTTTGTATGTGCACATTTTCAACGCAGTAAATACCATCTCGCAATATTTCAGTCTTAGTGTGCGCTCGATCTTTCTTTTAAATCGATCGTTCATATTCACATGCATTTGATAAACACTTCCGATGTATTATTATATAACATAGGGTCGATCTACAAATAAATGTATATACGCAGATATATGTGACAAATCTTAAGATGTACCACAAATCAGCGCATTTATATATCAACATTGTACAAATATAAGTACTTACCTATTTAATCCTTTGATTCCCTTATGGATCATAGTGCATCAGCAACAGTAATTCAGCGTTCTCTTTTCTGAGCGGCTTTCTTCAGCTCTCCGCATGACAGGTTACAGTTCTTCATTTCTACTTCGCAGGATCGCCTCCATATTAGCTTGGGACGACCGACTCGTCTCTTGCCCTGGGGATTCTACTGCAAGGAATGTCCAGTAATTTCCTGCAGACGTTTTCGAATTTTCGAAAGGCGTGGCCAATCCACCTCCATTTCTGCCCTGCCTGTTTTCATAAGACGGGTTTTTACTTTGTCCATGTTATCTTGAGTATGTTTTGGAGGCTCCTGTTCGTTAAGACTTTGAGCTTGTTGTTCAGAGTGTTGATGACTCTCCAGGTCTCAGAGCCGTAGAGTAGGAAAGACTTTACTGCTAAAAATCTGGAGTTTACTGTGGATGAAAAGGAATGTTGATTTCCAGACTGGTCGACTGGCCTCAGAGTGTTGAAATCATATCTGGCTTGATATGGCGATTTAAGCGTTGATGTCTTCGTCAGAAACACATGAAGCTGTGTTTCTTTGTTTCCCGTTCTTCTGTTGTTTTTATTCACGGCCATGGTCTCTGTGAAGGCAGCAGCATGGTTTCTGTGGTGGAAATGTCTGTCTTTAGCGCTTCTTGTGGAATTCGTCCGGTCCGGCTTCTTTGTTGTTTTTCAGCGCCTTCATGACCTTCCGGATCTCAGCTTTTAATAAAGGGTTGATGTTGTCGTCTGCAGGAGGGATATTCGATGCCTCTGATGGTTGGGGTTGGTTTAAAAGGGCATTGAAATGACCGGCCCATGGTTATCTGTGGATTTCCTTCTTGGTAATTTTATCGCTTTCCGTGACTGGGCTGTTTTGATTCGACTTCTTGGTAGAGAGCTTTCTGGTAATCTTATACAGAATGTTGAGGTCTCTTTTGTCAGCTGCTTGTTCTGCCTCTGCTACCATGTTGTCGCAGAAAACTTTCTTGTCTTTCCTGGCACTCATTTAGTTATTTGTTCATGCTGGCAAATTATTTCTGTAGCACTTTCTTTTCATCTTTCTTTTTGATTTTCGTTTGAATGTCTCGCTTGTTCTTTATCAGGATCAACATGTTGCCGTAGTGCCAGTCTCATTGTTGTCTTGTCTCTTTTCCCCAGGACATTCTGGCATGTGTATTTCCATGTTTCTCCCAGGCGGCTTCAATGTTCCTCCAGTGGCATTTCATCTATCGCTATATTTAAGGCCTCAAATCTGTCCTTTAGATAGAATTAGAAAATGTCTTTTAAGCCGTTTTGTTTAGTCGCTGGATGTTTAATTAGGCCTGTGGTCTATCTGAAGTGTGTCTGAAGGCTCGTTACTTGATCCTGAAGACTCCAATGGTCTGAGTCTACGTCGGCTTTCCTTTTAGATTATAGTGTCTTGCAGGCGGCGTCTCCACTTTCTTGAGATAATGATGTAGTTTATCTGGTTTCAGGTTGTGTGTGGATGTGTTGGTGCTAAAACGTGATGCCTATAATGAGCAAGTCATTGAAAGCGCGACAGTCTGTGAACACTCGTCATTTTGTTCATATCTCCGAGGGCTTGGGTACTCATCATAAGGTCTTTCCCGTTTTGTCCCTTCCTATCTGGGCGTTAATGTCAACCATAAGTAGCTTGCTGCCTCTCTTTTGTAGCTCAGCGACAGCTGTCATTAGTTTGTTGTAGAACGCTTCCTTTGTCTTTGCATACTCATTGTTAGTTGGGGCATAACACTGGATGATGGTAACTTACTAACCTGAGTTGAAGCTAGCTGTCTTGACTCTAGACGAAACTATTTGAAATACTTACAGCTTCTAGATCACACTGGATCAGAATATAAACCATTCATGTTTTCCAAATGTCACGCAAAAACGAGTGCACTTATGACAATATCTGATTTTTTACACCAAATCGATAATCGGAATAATATCACATTTGGAACATGCCTGCATATTAAGAATTGTGACAAATATGATAAAGATTCAAACAAATGTCATCCTGTGTGTCATGTTGTTGAAATTAAAGTGTATGTTTTAGGCTTCAATATTTTTAAACTTACCCACAAGAACATTGTGGTACTCCATTCTGCTAAATTAGCTAAATTGAGATGTGTGATCATACATGTGCAAAACTCCGGCAGAAATTATTGATATAGCAAGCGGTTCGCTTCTTATACTTCAATCTGGCCATAAATAAATATTTAATATTACATAAATATTTTATATAAACGTATATTTGATGATAGGAAAATCGCTTGGAATAACGATTAAGAATATAACACTGAGTTCCCTAGGGCATTATTAGTTGTTCGATTCAACGATTCAACGTGCATAACGTGCTTTGTGTTTACATCATATTAGACATGCACAATCTGAATATAGTTATATAATAGTCATTTATATTATATCTGGAACCCTGTTAAGCATTATGAAACAAACGTTTTGCGCGTTTTTGTTAGCCAATATAAATATCATAAAACTGTTGTTTGCACTGTATGCAGTTTTATTTATGCCGATAATTTATTTGATAAAGCATTATAAAAGGTATTCAAAATGTAAAACAATACCAGCACCAAACATACCGTCTAATTAATGTATCAATAGACTGGACATTAATGTTGCTCTTCAATTATCTGGATAACCTATAAATAATGATAGCACATGTACTGAAAAGAAATCTTTTGGTTTATAATAATAATAACTTTATTTCATGAAGAATTCACAGTAAGAAACAATTTCTTTTTTGCAATGTGGTCTTCAGTAACATAACACAAGTGTATATTTTTAAACATGCATACGAACATACAAGGGAAAAAAGAAAATGAACTATACAGTTAAATGTTATAATTACTTCCTTATCAATTCCGACGACGTGGACGACGACGAAGACGACGACGACGACGACGATGATGATGGCGATGATGATGATGATTATGTTAATACAAAATATGCAATATGATACAAAAATCAAAAATCAATCTTTCAAAAATAGATCTTTCGAAATAAATCACATCAGACACATCACAACAAAGTATTAACATGAAAAAACGAGCATACATGAATATCAATGATTTGTTTGTAGGATTCTTTTAATTTTATTTTGAATGTAGTATTCGACGACACTTGTCGGATTGAAATTAAATTCCAAATGGTTCGTGCACGAAAGGAAAACTCTCGTTTTCCATAATTTGTTTAAAAAGAAACGGAATACCTGGTAGATGATATATCAGTGTGGGTGATGGATCTAAGAGCGTATACATTGTATGTATATATATATATATATATATATATATATATATATATATATATATATATATATATATATATCTTTTATTGAATGTTAACCAACCAAGTTCTTTGAATAAGGGAGCTGAAGATGTTGAATATGGATAATTCAATATAATTTTAGCAGCTCGTTTTTGTATCGAATGTATTTTACTTAATTGTGACTGTGTTGCTGAACACCATAATGCGCAACAATAATCCATAGTCGTTAATATATATGAGTTGTAAAATAGTTTATTTGTTTCATAGTTAATAAAAGAGTTCATTCGTTTTAATAAGGCCAGTTTATAGTTAAGTTTACAACATACACTGTTTTTGTGCGATTGCCATGTAAGATGCTCATCAATCGTAACTTCTAGTAAATTAAATTCTTTGATTTGTTCAAGGATAATGTCATTTATATTAAGTCTAAGATTGTCTGTAGAACTACGAGCTTTTGATAAACTCATACATTTAGTTTTGTTTGGATGAATTGACATATATAATAGGAACACCATGTTGCTATACTGTCCAAATCGTTTTGCAATTTAATTGTATACTTTGAATGTTATAATCGGATTATCCGATACGTGTACTGTTGAATCATCTGCGTAAAGATCAATTGTTGAGTTTCTAACGAAGGATGGAATGTCATTAATGTAAATAAGAAATAAAATAGGCCCAAGTATAGAGCCTTGTGGGACACCGGTTTTGATATTGAAGATGTAAAACTAGTTGAAACAAAATAGTTTTAGGTGACTTATTTACCACTCGAAGTATTAAAAGAACATGATGATATTAATAAAAAGGAGCATAACCTAAATACAAATTAATATGTGTTTTGTATTCCCCATGAAAAATATAGGTATTAAACATTTCACATATGCGCCTAAATGTGTATGTGTACTTTAACGTATCGTTTTTTGAACTTTCAACACTGTCAATTACATGTATCGTAAATGAAAGGTTTTCGCACTGCAACTAATTTGGAATAAATATAGCACATTGTCAGTTGGAACACTTCAAAACTTTAATCTATAGATTTGGACAAACAATATTGGGACAATTCTTTGTCTGTATCCAATATACGTCGTGGGTGGTATCTTTAACATATTTTTGTTCAACAGCTATCCGTGAATTGTGATAAGAGCAGGAACTCAAAATGGGCTCCGATACACCCTGGTCAACCGCTGAATGTAACATATAACAGTCTGAAGTGTGGCTCGTCATCCCTGCCATTGCTGTGAATACAAAGATAATTGATATCATTTTTAAAGGTCAAAGATGACATTAGACAGGTTTGCTTAAAGAGATAATTGTGATGTGCGATTGTCGTTGACTTTATTTGGTAAGCATTACTGCTCTTGGTATGCAGACAGACAACACTGTGCATTCGACTTGATTTATAGAGCTAGGACGTTTTAACATCGTTTGCGCTCAAACTCGGGCAAGGCTCATCAGTTTACAGCGAGGGACACACTTTTTTGCTCGCAAGCGTAAACACACTGACGTGGGTCGATGGTGCGAAAGCGAGTCCGAGTTAGCGTAAACAGTGTTTAAACGCCTTAGCTCTGAAAATCAAGTCTAATCGACTGCGTTTTCGTTCTGTTTTCCAACAACAATACTGTTTACAAAAGGCAGTAAGTAAGGTCTTGCATCATCGTATCTATTTTTTCATTGCAGCAGTATAACGTAAACTCTGACCTTTAATTGCAAACGGACGTATTCTAATTTACCTATATATGCTAATACGTGTTTATGTTATTTTCTGCAACTTATTTGGAAAAATATAGCATATGGTCATTTGGAACACAATTTAATCAATATATTTGGACAAAAAATATTGGCGAGGTATTCTTTGTCTGTATCCAATATACGTCGCAGTGGTATCTCTAACATATGTTTGTTCAACAGCTGTCCGTGCATTTGGATAAGGGCTAGAACTCTACATGGCCTCCGATACACCATGGTCAACCGCTGAAGGTCACCTATACCAGACTGAAGTATGGACCGTCATCTCTGCAATTGCTGTGAATACAAAGATAAGTGATATCATTTTTAAAGGTCAAAGATGACATAAGACAGGTATGCTTAAAGAGATAATTGTGATGTGCGATTGTCGTTGACTTTCTTTGGTAAGCATTATTGCTCTTGGTATGCAGACAGACAACACTGTGCATTCGACTTGATTTATAGAGCTAGGACGTTTTAACATTGTTGGCGCTCAAACTCGGGAAAGGCTCCTCAGTTTACAGCGAGGGGCACACTTTTTTGCCCGTAAGCGTAAACACACTGACGTGGGTCGATGGTGAGAAAGCGAGTCCGAGTCAGCGTAAACAGTGTTTAAACGCCTTAGCTCTGAAAATCAAGTCTAATCGATAGCGTGTTCGTTCTGTTTTCCAACAGCAATACTGTTTACCAAAGGCAGTAAGTAAGGTCTTGCATCATCTTATCTCTTTTTTCATTGCAGCAGTATAACGTAAACTCTGACCCTTTATTGCAAATGGACGTATCCTAATTTTCTATATATGCTAATACGTGTTTATTTTATTTATCTGTTTTCTTCTTTTATTGGTTACTCATGTTTTTGTATAGCTATACACTTGACGTAATCTTGTCTTCGCCAGAAACATGTAAATAATGTAAACACGTTAAGACCACAAATCATGTTGGGAGAACTTTAAATCCTACCCTTTTTCGGGCGAGTGGATTCGATGTAAATTTGTGATATAGAGAATAATAGGTTAGTGTTGATTATAGATCATGCGAGGCTTAGAAAACAAAAAGCACAAGCCTTTGCGAGACAAAGAGTCGTGCGTTATAAACTACAATGTTATGCATATTACATTGCAAATCTAAAGGTTTTATAACATCAATGTAACATTTAGTTGTTATATACAAAGAACTACATTTGTTTACAACGTAGCCTAACAACGTAGCACGTGCCGTTGATTATAGCCGAAATTTAATAAACAGGGCTTTAATCAACCGAATTCGTTGTAAAAGTGGGATAAATGTATGTCATTTATACATGCGCATCATTATGAAAAAAATGTGTTTAAAGTAATACATTTATCCCAGTATTGCATTGACAAAATTTAAAAAATCTAAACAAGTCTTCAAATGCGTAATGAAATACAGGACCTTATGCTTTAATGGACATATTAACAGCAAATGCAGTATCATGTTTAAAAATCATCATTTAATTAGCATCTATCTTAAGAAATTGATTAAATCATATATCTCGTTTTACATTAATGAGAAAACATTTACATGTACACCGTCTATCATCACCACCGGAAATAGATGACCAGCGAAGCGAAAGTAAACAAACCAACTATTGAGAGCAGTGAGTATTTACCTAAATATCTAATAATTACTCGCTCCTGGATAACCAGTGCGTGTTAGGCATCTTACAGAAAGATTAATATGATTAAAAATGTGTATCTATATTGCAATTCGTATTGCTGAAGCGTTATTTACACAAATTTATGACTGCTTGGTACCGGTTTGAAATTGGTACTTCTCGAGAGAAACAGCTTTTCTTTTATGATTACATGGTTTGTCATCGTGTATGGAGTTGATTTCCTATTATTATATGCAAAATATACCATCTTAATGCTTATTATGGTGTGGGTTTGATTATTGTTCGTGGAAATCTATTAAAATAAAATAACTGTAGTGTACGGCGAATAGTTGTTAATGGCAAAAGTAGTGTACGGTGAATAGTTAAAGTCGTGTACGGCGAATAGTTGCAGCGTATTGGCATTTTAACGCTAAATAAATATAAATAAAAACACAAATTTCTAAATCATTGACTACAGTCCTTATCAGATCAACAAATGATGTTTAATGAATTGTAATCCGAAAAACAAATTTGTACAAACTGTAGGAATGGGAAAGTGGGTAATTGCTAACATTCGCTTGACAGCGCTATGACTCTAGCCGTCTAGGGATAACGTCTCGCACATTCTATTTAAATCGAGTTAATATAACTGAATAAAATAATTTACCCTTGCACTTAAAAGGAACAGTAGCGATGATTAGCAAATTTTGTTTACGAATCTTCAATCAATATAAGAATCTAATTTTGCTACACGCCGTACACATCAGGTTCTATTCGCCGTACACAACGAAGTTTATGTTTTAGCCCGACATTTGCATACTAACTAGATTTTAAGGGATGAAGCTTGCAAAAACCGATAGTTTTTATAATTATATTTGCACACCATTGAAAAGTTCGGCAAAATAAGTATACTTTCCTCGGACAAAAGGAAAAAAGATGTCCCAATAAACTTAACTTTCGGTACCAGGTAGCTGATTATTGATATATTTCAACACTCGAATGTATTAATAAAGAACTCCAACTACTAACGATAAAAGTTTGATATGTCCACTATTAATTTGTCACACAGTTTTTGGAAAACGTTCGCGATTACAATGGTACAACTTATTCTTTTCACGAGCACTACCTCTTGCGTGATGTTTACATTTTTGTACTATTGTAAAAATACGGAGCTTCAATGGGGGATCGAACCCACGACCTCCAGAGTGGTAGTCAGACACTCTAACCGCGTCACTGAAAAGATAGCAAGGCTGTTGGAAGTGACCTTAAATCACTACACTCCTCCCCCTCTTAATGTTACAAGGCCAGACATGCCCGCTACAGCATGTCATATGACACTTTTTGCTATATTAAAGTGTCGACCGCTTCACAAGCGGCTCCTTGAAGCCATTAGAAATGTTTCAAGGCCAGACATGCCTGCTACAGCATGTTATATGACACTTTTTGCTATATTATAGTGTCGACCGCTTCACAAGCGGCTCCTTGAAGCCATTAGAAAGCTCACACCCACGTTCTGAATCACAGTTCGTGTTTGCCTCGTCGCCATTATTGTAAAAATACGGAGCTTTAATGGGGGATCGAACCCACGACCTCCAGAGTGGTAGTCAGACACTCTAACCGCGTCGCTGAAAAGCTAGCTCAACAGCAAGGCTGTTGGAAGTGACGTTAAATCACTACAGTACTTTCGCTTCGCTGGTCATCTATATCCGGTGGTGATGATAGACAGTGATGTAGTTTCATAATAGTTAACCTTCGTTCACCCTGACACTTTGTGGGAATGGGAAATATATTGTTGGTATTGTTCATGTATTAAGTAGAGAGAAGACAGTAATGGTCTTGCGCGTAAAATGCCCGCGTTTCTAGTTTTTGCATTTGTATGCGGTGTAAATGCATTGATCTGCTTTTCAATGTATGTATTCGGCGGGGTAAGATATGGAGAAGGAGAAAAAGCGCTGCTGGAGAAGTATGGCGCAACGTTTACGGATGCCATGAAGATTCCTCAATTAAACCGTTCCTTGGCTGAACATCCTTGCATATTAAAGAAATTGGAGCGCCTGAATATTTTTTAGATTTATGTGTTAGAAACCCCGATAAATACAAACACCCATGCCTAATTTATCGATGTATAATTACTATTTATAAGAAAATACATTTTGTTGGCTTGGCAAGGAAAATAATGATGATTTGGAAGATGATGATGATGGTGGTTGTGGAAATGGTGATGGTGATTGTAGTGATGGAACTGGTGATTGTGGTTATTGTGGTGGTGGTGGTAATGGTTGTGATGATTGTGGTGATGATGGTGGTGAATGTGATGGTGGTGGTTATGATGGTGTTAATGGTGTTTGTGATGGTGGTGGTGATGGTCGTGGTAATATTTGGGACGGTGGTTGTGATGGTGGTGGTGATAATTGTTACGGTGGTGGTTATGGTGGTGGTGGTGATTATGGTGTTGGTGATGGTGTTGATGGTGGTGGTGGTGAAGGTGGTGGTTGTTGTGTGATAGTGGTGATGGTTATGATGGTGTTTGTGATGACGGTGGTGGTGGTGATGGTGGTAGTGATTGTGATGGAGGTGGTGATGTTGGTGGTGAAGGTGATGGCGGTGGTGATGGTGGTAATGGTGACGGTGGTGGTGATCGTGATGATGTTGGTGGTG
This sequence comes from Dreissena polymorpha, assembly GCF_020536995.1. Classification (NCBI taxonomy): domain Eukaryota; kingdom Metazoa; phylum Mollusca; class Bivalvia; order Myida; family Dreissenidae; genus Dreissena; species Dreissena polymorpha. Next base: position 37,949,771 of record NC_068363.1, read on the forward strand.
GTGATGATGGTGAAGATGGTGATGGTGGTGGTTATGGTGTTGGTGATGATGATCCCTTACAGAAATGAAATGGTTGCCGCTATGTAGCGGTAATGTTGCGGCTACAAAGCCGCTACCATTTTTTTTAGCCACAACTACTAGCCAGAAAGTAGCCAATAGTAGCCGCTAGCAATCTCATGGCTATTAGTGGCCGCTAGCGACTCTTTTAGCCACTAGCGGCTCATAGTAGCCAGAAGATGGCCAGAATATATTCTTGTATAAAAAAGTGCAATTATGAGCCAGATGGTAGCTACAACCAATACTTTAATATTAATCTTGAAAACACAAAAGGCATATAGTAGCCACTAGTGGCTCTTAGTAGCCGGAAGGTGACCAGAACATTTTCTTCCTCAATAGAATGGCACTCGTGAGCCAGAAGGTAGCCACAATTGTAGAATTACATCATATTTTGTATGATGTCATGACATCACTCTTCAGACAAAACATCAAAATGGCTGAAGAATCTGACAAGCAAAAAGAAGTTACTGGGGAAGAGTTAAAGTCATTGTAAGTAAGCTGTGGTGATTAATACAGTTTCAATTGGTGTATAATAATGAAAAAGCATGGTTTTGGAAATAAAAACCTGCATTATTGAAATATTAAATATGATTTTTCATACCCAAAAAAGGACGTCCGTTTCAAGTTTTAACACTGACATTTTTCTTTGACATTTGATTTGGCTCAAAACAAAGGTTTTGAATAAAAAACATGTTTTCATTCATATGTTGAAGTTTGTATCTATACTTATTTATTATAACATAATCTATTTTTACATTTAAATTGTTGTTTTTAAACAAAAACAGTAAAATTACATGTATCAGAGCAAGATTATTTTTTATCTCTGGATTATTTCAAAAGGTTGTCATGATGTTTTAATTCTAGCTGTTGGGCTGGCCATTTGTCAAGTCAACATAAAAGACAAAAGCAATCCATATATATTCTTTCTAAGAGGGTTTCTGATATAAAAAAATAATGTTGCAGTGTTTCAGATTGGCCCCACTTTCCTGAGGACAGGTGTCCTGATTGGTCAAATTCTTTCCAAACATTTGTCCTAAATCATGAAAAAACTTTCAGACAGTTTTGTTTTCGTAAAGTTAATATAAAAAAAGAAGTCAATATAAAGAAGTGAAACTCCAGCTGCTTGAGCAGTATTGAATTCTTATTATATACAATTAGTTGGTCCTTTATTTAAGGCATGTGACCGATTGCCAAAACAGTACAAAACAGCACAAAACAGCACAATACAAAACAACATAAACACATATAAGAATAAAGCTGGGGTCACCGCCTTGGAACGGTCAATACAAAGCATTAAATCCAATTTTGCTTCAAATAACACTTAACTATTGACATAGGAGACTTTTTTAGTAGAAAATGCCTTCGTTTGCAATTTATAATATGGTATTGTAGGTTCATATATGTTCACGGCTGACAAGGATTGCAGTCATAACACTCTGGAACAGCAGACAATTTATTTCATAAATCTTGCGGAGCCCTCCCAGAACTAGTAGCGGCAACGTAGCCGCAACTTGTAGCGGCAACATAGCCGCAACTAGTAGCAGCAACATAGCCACAACTAGTAGCGGCAACATAGCCGCAACTTGTAGCGGCAACATAGCCATAACTAGAAGCCAGAGCAGAGCCAGAGCTAGTAGCGGCAACATAGCCAGAGCTAGTAGCGGCAACCTAGCCGCAACTAGTAGCCAGAACGCTCATTTGCATACGAAAAACAACATTGCCGCTACATAGGTGCAACTTAGCCGCTACTAGTAGCCAAAGGGCCTAAATTTTCGTAAGGGATATGGTGGTGATGATGGTTATGGTGGTGGTGATGGTAGTGATGGTTAAAGTGATTGTGGTCGTGATATTGATGGTAATGGTGCTGATGGTGGTAAAGGGGGCGATGGTGATGGAAGTGGTGAGGGGTGATAGTGGTGGTGATGGTGGTAATGGTGGTGTTAGTGGTGGTGCTTTTGCTAGTGGTGGTGATGGTGGTAACGATGGTGTTGGTGGAAATGATAATGGTGGTGATGGTTGAGGTTATCTTTCATGTTGTTGCTGATTGTTGGGGTGGCTATGGTGGTGATGGTGATGGAATTGGAAGTGGTGATGGTGGTGTTGGAGATATATTGGAGATATAGGTGGTGATGGTGGTGATTGTGATGGTGGTGGCGATGGTGATGGAAGTTGTTTGGGTGATGGTGGTTGTGATGGTGGTGATGGTGATTGGAACGGTGGTGGTGGTGGTAATGATGTAGGCGATGACAACGATGATGTTGATGGAAATGATGGTTGTTATGGTTGTGTTGGTGGTAATTGTGATGGTGATGGTGGTGTTGACGGTGATGGTGATGGAAATGGTTGTGATGGTGGTGTTGGTGGTGGGGATGTTGATTAAAGTGATGGTGGTGATTGTGGTTGTGGAGGTGATGGTGGTGGTTATGGAGCTTGTTGTGATGGTGATGGTGGTGTTGAAGGTGGTGGTGGTGGTGGGGATACGGTGGTGATGGTCATTGAAGTGGTGGTATTGGTGATGGTGGTGGTGATGGTGATGGAATGTGGGTTTGTGGTGATGGTGGTTACAATTGTGATGGTGTTATTGGTGGTGCTGGTGGTGGTGGTACTTCTGGTGGTGGTGCTTATGATTTTAGTGATGGTGGTGGTGGCAATGGCGATGATGATGGTGATGTTGGTAATGGTGGTGGTGGTGATGGTGTTGTTGATTATGTTGGTGATGGTTGGATGGTTGTAGTTATTGCGATTGAAGTCGTGGTGGTGGTGATGGAAGTGATTGTGGAGTTGGTGGTGATGTTGTGTTGATAGAGATCATGGTGGTGGTGATAGTGGTGGTGATGATTGTGATGGTGATATGTGGTGGTGATGGTGGTGGTGAAAGTGAGTTTGTTGATGGTGGTGATGATGGTTATGGTGATAGTGGTATTGTGATGGTGGTATTGGTGGAGATGGTCCTTGTGATGGTGGTAGTGGTGATGATGGTGATTATGATGGTTGTGGTGATGATAGTGGTGATGGTGGTGGCGATTGTGGTCGTGATGGTGATATTGGTGGAGATGGTAGTGGTCGTGATGGCGGTTTATTTTTGGTGACGGTGGTGGTGATTGCGATGATGATTTGGTTACGATCATGGTGATTGTGATTCTGATGGTGGTGGAATTAGTTATAGTGATGTTGATGATGGTCCTTGTGGTAGTGATGGTGGTGCTGATGGTGGTGGTAGTGGTGATTGAGGTGATGGTCGTTGTGATGGTGGTGGTGGTTGTTTTGGTGGTGATGTTGGTGATGGTTATGGTGTTTGTTGCAGTGATGGTGGTGGTGATTGTGGTCGTTTTGAGGGTAGCGGTGGTGGTGATAGTGGTTGTGATGGTGGCTATGGGGGTGGTGATGATGATGGAGGTAATGTTGGTGGTGATGGTGTTGGTGTTATTTGTGGTGATGGTGGTGGGTTAGTGACGGTGTCGGTGATTATGATGGTGGAGATGATGGTGGTGTTGGTGATATTGATGAGGGTTATGGTGGTGATTTGGTGGCAATGGTGATGAGTGTGATGCTGATGGTGGTAGTGTTAGTTATAGTGATGTTGATGATCGTCATTGTGGTGGTAATGATGGTGGTGGTGATGGTCGTGATCTGTTTAATGGTAGTGGTGGAGATGATTGTTGTAGAGATGGTGATGGAAATGCTGGTGTTGGCGATGATTGTTGTGTTTGGTGGTGATGGTGATAGAAGTGGTGGTGGTTGTGATGATGGTGTTGGTGGGAATGGTGATGAAAGTGATGGTTGTGGTGATGGTGGTGTTGGTTATGGTGGTGATGTAGATTATTGTGATGATGATGATGGTGTTGAAGGTGATGGTGGTGGTTGGGATGGTGGTGGTTATGGTGATGGAAGTGGTGGAGTTGGTGATGGTGATGGAAGTAGTGATGGTGGTGTTGGAAATGTTGGCGTTGATTATGTTTGTGATGTATGGGTGGTGATGGAAGTCGTGGTGGCGTTGATAGTGGTGGTGGATGTGATGATGGTGTTGTTGAGATGGTGGTGGTGGTGATGGTGGTGGTGATAGTTGTGGTGAAAGTTGTGGTGATGATGATATTGGTGATAGTTGTGGTAGTGGTGATGGTGGTGGAGGTGATGGTTGTGGTGGTATTAGTGATGTTTGTGGTGATATTGGTGATGTTGGTTGTGGTATTGGTGGTGATGGTCCATGTGATGATGGTGGTGACGATGATGGTGGTGGTGATGATGATGGTGGTGGTGATGGTGGTTGGGGTGGTAGTGGTGATGATGGTGGTGATGGTGGTCGTGATGGAGGTTGTTTAGTGAAGGTTGTCGTGATGGTGGCGATTTGGTGAAGGTTGTAATGATTGTGATGCTGATGGTGGTGGTGTTAGTTGTAGTGATGTTCTCAGGTTACTTTCTGGTAGCCAAACTGTAATTTTTGCCGTCCAATCGGTTCCGAGAATGCATCTGAGGGTGGGGTTATCTGGCGATTATTAATTTTGATTGACGTCGGGCAATATAGTCAGCGTTTACTGCAGATTGTTTAACAAATAATTACAGTTTTACCATTTATATAATATAGATGGTATTTTCATAAAAATATTTGTGACGGGTGGGAGAGTAGAGGAGTTGCACGTTAATGTCAGTACATGAAAATGAATAAGCAATGATTTGGAAATACATTAAATGAAGCATTTAATTTCAGGCGAAAAAATATTAAATATTTTTTAATGTGGTTTGATTGAGAATTTAATACAATGCTCGTTGATACCAATACATTTATTATTGTACATTTATTATTAGAATTATGTTGTGGTTCATTCTTTGTTAGACTCACTGACTTTTCTTTAGCGCCAACTAAGAAATACGTTAATTTTTTTTTTTCATCTTTGTAATTATAAATGGAGTTTGTGTGAATCCTGTATAAAATTATGAGAGATTGTTAATCAATGGCATTTTTCTCCTTGATGTTTTTTTTTCAAAATCTCACCACTGTAGACAATTAAAGGTAAATTACATGGGTGTTTGCAGTTTCGTGGCTGGTCGGTTGGCCTACGTTAAAAAGTCGAACTTATTGTCTTGTTGCTGTAAGTAGTATTAAATACGTACAAAGAGCGAACAACTGACATGCCATTAGCGCTTTGATTTTATTCGAAAACGGCTCCCAGAAGCCAATCAGTGTAATGAGAATGATAGACACGTCATCACAGGAGACAAGCAGGCGAGAACGTCCAGCAAATGTTGCCATATAGAACCAAATGTCACTATAAAATACAATTTTATCAAAATATTGCAAAAAGTTTCAGTTGTCTTCACGTCTGTTGATTGGACAAGCAATAAAATGTACTTGGCAATGAAGTAAAGCAATGCTTCTGTCTTAGTATGTATATATGTGTTCAGAGACCCCCCACATTGACATCAAACTGCTAATATTAAAATTTTAAAATTATGGCGCAGAATAGGTGGACATTCAACTCAAGCTGCTGCTAATGGTGGGGATAAGGCCATTAAGGTCAGACTGACAGGACGTTCATCTCACCAACTGATGATAATGCAGGGAAGGGTTTTAGGCGAAGTGTGGTAGGACATGCAACCCAACCTCCTGCTTATCATGGGGATAAGCGCACTTAGAACAGCGTGGGAGGGCAGGCAATTGAGCCTACAGTCGATCATTGGGATACAGGTATTAGGTGCATCATGGTAGGACATGCAACTGAAACTTCTGGATGATGACAGTTATGAGATTTAAGGGCACATTGTGGGAGGACAAGCAATTTTACCTTCTGAAGATTGTGGGGAATGGGTATTCAGTGCTGTTTGGTGGACAGACTTTGTTCATGCGTGTGTTTCATGTGTTAAATGAATCCATAACTGTTATTTTCTACAAAGAAACTAGATCTACTGACCTGTATTGAATTTAGCCCATGATGGCAATTGAACTTCTAGACCCGTATTCGTTGAAACAAATTCGTAACACATTGTTTATTCCTGCATAAATGCAAGTAAATTGCATTTGTATGTCAATATTACCACATATTTACTTCAGTTTCAACGTAGTATATTTGTAAAAGGGGAAGTCAAAAAAGAAAAAACTCAACTTTTTAATAAAAAATATTTATTTGTTTCATCTAAAATCATACGTACAGTACTTTAAAATACTGAATATCACTACGACATAGTGATATGAAGCAATGGAAACACTACATTCCTACACTATTTTCAATCAATATGGTAAAATTAATAAATAGAAAAGAACATTGTACAGTTTAAAAGTATCGATCAAAACAATGCAACAAAACCCTATTCATTCCAATGTAAGCAAAACATAATACTAATATATTAAAGTAATATGTAACACCAAATAATTTTAGATTGCCTTTTTCAAGAAATTTTATTCATTGTAATAAAAGTTATTCACATTTGTGTAAAATTACAGGTACCATGGTGTTTTCACCAGTGAAATAAAGCATAAAACTGTCCAGAAACATGCTAAAACTATTTTATCACAGACACAAATAGATATGTATACAATATCATTCTAGACAATAACTTTGGACGGACAGACAGTAAAACGTACAATTATATTCTATTAAATAAAATATATAATTATGTTACTATCCTTTCACAACAAAATACACTTTACAGGCCTAACAGCAATCATGAAAATCTAGAAAAAATGATGTGATTAATATCCCCCCAGAAGTGTATTATACCGTCTCATGACACGAAATAAACACAATTTTATTTACCACTTGGTAAATTTTGACGCATTTGTAGTCACTTAGAAAGTTAAATTTAATTAAAGGCCTTTCTTACAAGATCAAAGTTTTAAGGTTTCAGTTCCAATCATTAGATACCGATGAGCAGCAAACATCACAAAACCTGAACAGACTGCAAGTCACTCGCAGGCTGTTCTGGTTTTATGCTGTTTGCACATAGCCATTTTCACTTAGCTTATAAGTGGGAAAGGATTATAAAAGGCTCACCCTTGTTAAAAATTAACTGAAGCAAAATTTACAATAATGTTATGTCATTTTTGAAATTCTTTCATTTGGGCTATATTTAAGGAATTTAGGATGAAACATTCATAGAAAAGCACAATTCCATTCAGCCAGATGTAGTAATTCGTAGCTGTCTATCAACTGGCAGAGTAAGATGTGATACTGAGACTGGGAAAAAGGTTCATTAATTAACCCTTTACCACTTAGATACATATTTTGACCACTAAGATATGTATTTTTACATATTTAGTCCCTTAGAAAGTTACATTTAATTAAATACCTTTCTCACTAAATTCAAGTTTTAAAGGCTTTATTTCCAACCCTTAATTACTGATGAGCAGCAAACAGCATAAAACCTGAACAGACTGCCAGTTACTCGCAGGCTGTTCTGGTTTTATGCTGTTTGCAAAAGCCATTTTCACTTTGCTTCTTAGGGGGGAAAGGGTTTATATATTTGGTTGTCATTTTCAACAGCATAGTTGAATATCCCTACTCAGTACCATGGATTAACAAGGAAAAGATACATTGAAAATACATACGCATAAACTCCATTATAAAATTAAACAACAAATATTGACAAAATCTTTAAATAGATAATTGATAAGTCTTGAGCTGTAATAATATCCTTCAAAGTGATGTTGTACACACTAGCAAAGAGCCAAGGTTGATACCTTTAGGAGTCATAAACATTACACCTTAAAACAAACATGCATTTCAAGTACTAAAATTTCTGCAAACACCTCTCTCTTGTGTACTGTTGTGTTGCTAAGGGATAGTAAACTATCAGTGATACTGATATGAAGCAAGTCTTGTGGAATTGTATATTTATTTAGTATATGAAAAGTTCCTGTTTTCCTGTGGAATTGTTAAAAGTGTGTATTTAGTAACTTTAGTAAAAAGTCTCTTTTTGCTGCTTGTTTATGGTACACTAAAAGCGTGTAAGTTCCCTCTGGTTGCTAGATGGTGGTTTGCCAGAAGTGGGTATCCAGTGAGCCCCCACTGGTTGCTAAGTTACAGCCCACTAGTAGGTGCCCTCTATTTTCATCTCTTTCTCCACAGACTCTAGTGCTGCCAGGCACTGCACTGTCAGGTTCATGCTACCAATCACAGTCTGCTCGGTTTCAATGTCCACAACTGAAAATCAGACAAAAATAGGCACCCTATAATAAACTAAGTCTTGGTCTGGTAAAACAGGGATTAACCCTTTACCACTTAGATACGTATATTGAGGCATTTATAGTCCCTTAGAAAGTTATATTTAATTAAAAACCTTTCTTACTAAATTCAAGTTTTAAAGGCTTCATTTTAAACCCTTAGTTACTGATGAGCAGCAAACAGCATAAAACCTGAACAAACTGCGAGTTACTCGCAGGCTTAACTGGTTTTATGCTGGTTGCTAAAGTCATTTTTACTTTGCTTCTTAATGGGAAAAGGGTTAATACATGTTTGTAAAATGTCGTCCCAGATTAGCCTGTGTCGTATGAGGCTCAATTGATGATAAATTGTTGCTGTGTCTAATGACACGGAATAAACTGTTCAGTTGGCTTATACACTATCACTATTTGAACTCTAGCACCCATAGCTCAAAAACCTAACATAGGTAAAAAATCTCCAAGTCCATCCAAAAGTTTTGATTAGTGATATGAAAAGACTGCCTAATAATAACATTAGAATTGATAACCTTACACCTAAACAAAGGGGGCATACTGAAAATGCACAAGATACAAAACAACAAGAGATTGCCAAGCAATATTGTCCCCAACCAGTGAAACTTTACTATTGACAGATTTTTTTATTTTATTTGTTGCCATAGACACCAGAATTCTTGACGTAGGAACAAAATGAAATGACCTGCATAATCTCCATATTGCCATATTGTTATCACAGGATCCAGAAAAGTGTGACAGACAGACTGACTGACAGACTGACAGAGAGAGCGCAAACCAAAAGTCCCCTCCAGTTTCACCGGTAGGGGACAATAATTGTATTTGCTATACAAATATTAAGCACTTGTAAAAATTGAATGCTCATACATTGACCTTTCGATCAGAATCAGACCACACACAATTTGAGAGTCATGATGGCCCTCCATTGCTTAACTGAATTCACATTTTGATACTAGGGTAATCTAACATGAGGGATTTCTTTTTAAAGTTTTGTCTAAGTACTATAAAGAAAACAAGTAGCCTGAGCAGTTGAAGGCCAATGTTGACAAGATAGGCAAGATTTGTATGGCCTTGCTGCAATAAGGAGGATTCTCAATTTCCATGTATAATATTAACTTTAAGCCACGGTGACCTACATTACCAGTTGACAAGAACGCTTTGACCAACTTTGAAAAGCGACTACCCAATAAACATTCCTGTAAATTTTTTATGAAAATGTGCCCAATGGTTTGAAGATGTCGTTTGAAGCAAATTATGGAGGACTTATAATGGACAGACAGCCACCTACCACAAAAGCTCAGCATTACCACATGGTCAGGTGAGCTAAAAGTCAAAACAAATAGGTGAAAAAGAAGTGGACATACTGTCGATATCTTTCTCAATAATGTCATGTCGATCCTTGAGAATGTCTCTCACGTTGACAAGAGCAACCCCAACATCTTCACAGTCGCCATCTTGGTCATCCTCCGGTGGTTCACTGACCAACGTAAATCGTATCCTGAAAGGAAAACACACATTTGTGTTACCATGTTCGCTTATATACTAGACAAGGTTCAATATAAGTTCTTACATAAATATAACTCTCTCGAATGGATAATTAAAAACAATCTAACCAGATTTCACAAGCTTTCCTCGAAAAAAAACACAATTGGCAGCAAGCATTTTAATAATTAAACAGTTTTCAAACAATAATCGTTCCTTTTGCATACAAATTATCGTTTAGTTTTGCTTTCAAAAAGAATATTATTTTTAAAGAAAAAAATAGTGTTAATTTTGTCAGAAATTAAAATTGACTAATATTTTGCCTTAGTAAGTATTTATTGATTTAACATTTCACCAGCAAAAGAAAAATTATTGTTCTGTCTGTAACTATTAGCTTACAAAGTATGCTTTTGTTGAAGACATTTATATGTTATTAGCAATTAATTAGTTACTTAATGTTAAACCTTCTGAGTGGTTAAAAATCTACGTTTGTCTCATAAACTTGTGTTACAAAGTAGGTATTTTATCAAGCAAACATTGTAAGTCTCGTTTTATACAGGCTCAAGCAATCTACAGTATTGCTTAAACATTTAAGTGGTTCAGGCAAAGACCAACACAATGATAAGAACCCATGAATTAATGATCTAATAAAGCAAAACTGTGTGCCAACTTAAATTAGTTTTAATAAAGGTTCAATAAGCCTACAGTGTGAACAAATTAGCTTTTTTTTAGTACTTTTGATATTACGTAATTTTTTTTTTTGGTAAGTGATTATGCGTTAAAATTGCATGACTATGGGATATCACACATTAACATAGCACTTACTTTAAAAGTTTGCTTACGCATGCAGGCACATAGAGCTGTTATTCTATAGAATTTAGAGAAAAACTTACACATTGTATGGTTCTACACTGTAACCAATCAGTCAATCCATAATTACATAAATATTAAATAATGGTTCACCAGTTAAACTGGTTGACAATTTTTAATTTAAATGGCTGTTGAAGGGAGCTTTGTATGCAGAATAAGACTGCATGCTGTTAACATCAACTAAATGTTCCCATGTTCAAATAAAATATTTATTCTTGCCAGATATTTGATTTGAAAATATAAAAAATAAACATAAACTCTTTAAATAAAAATAAATGGTTTTGCTACTAGAAGGAACTGTACAAAATTATAATGGATTACTTAAAACTGTATTGGGGGCTTGCACCTTATATAACAATATAAAACTACCTGAAACGGAAAAGAGCGGTGGTCAGTAGTTGAAGAACTTATTAGCATACACAACTTATGACTTTATACTTAAACTATATATTTGTCACTGAAAACAAATGTTAGAATGAGTACATCGAAATAATTTTGCTTCTTTGTATAGGTTTTTGTCTGTGTGCAGATTTTCTTTCTCTTTCTTCTTGCATTTATCTCCTTTTTGGTCAAGAAATAAATTTAAGGCATACACAATTATAACTACCCATTTGTACCTTTGTTCATGACTATTACATGCTATATAACACAAAAATAAGAATCATATTTTGAAAGCACTTTCTATGTGCCAGTGTTTTATCACCTTCCATCATCAGGGTCGGAGGGAAGTAGCATGCTGGCCAGGTACTGACGTCTCTGGTAGTTGTTCTCAAAGTCCACATGGAACGCTACAAGGCAGTGAAGCAGTCATAATCTGGATTTGAGACACACTCTTGAAAAATGGGGATTAATGCCTGTGCTTAAAATGTTGTCCCTGATTAGCCTGTGAAGTCTGCACAGGCTAATCAGGGATGACATTTTACGCGTTTGTGGTATTTTTCATTTAAAAGTATTCTCTTCTTAGTGAAATTCCAGTTGAGGCAGATTTGCACACGGCACAGACTTATCTGGAACGACTTTTTACGCACATGCATAAAGCCCCATTTTCCTAGAGTGAGGCTGTGTTATAAACTTGTTTCAGACAGTACAAACACCTATGTAAATCACAATTTTGCACAAATCTATCATCTGATGGTCATTTGTGTACTCAGAAAAAAGATCAATAACATACTAAGTTATTTTCTAGTAAATATTTTATATGATAATAAGAATGATAAAAAATAAAGTATTAATTCAAACTGCAAGCAAACATGATTTACAGACCAATGTTTTCACACCTATTTCATCCAAAAAATGCTAAAGGAAAACAAAAAATCCTGATATTTTTTTGTTAAAATATCCCATTAGCATATGGAATAGATTAGAATAGAACCAAATTACATGAAAATCTTCTATTGAAAAGTGGAATATGACTCAGCTTATATGCAAAGAAAGCTGACTTTAAGTAATTCCGATGTTTAGCCATTTTCAACAGTATTTCAGTCATATCATGGTTGAGAGTTAACCTATTCGCACTCTTTATTTTCCTGGGCAAGCTGGTTTACCAGTATAAAGTAACAATACCTTTGCAAGTAAGAAACAAATTCCCAGCATGAATCAAAGGAAGGGGGAGAAGCGCTGTAAAAATAATTTCCTCACATACCTCCTTTTATTTCCCACGGATTTTTTTTATAGCGAAAAAAAATAAATCAATGTAGGCTAAAAACCACCTACTTTTGCTGAAGTTAAACTGTATGTTATGGTAGGGTTTGGGTTTTGGTAGTGAGAAGGGCGTCTCGGTCTCAGCTGGATCGATGCCCAGGAACTTGTACTCTACGAACAGCTGTCGTATACTCTCGTTCTCCATGGCAGGCGAGTTCTCTTCCAGTGAGATGTGATTGATAGCCACGGTAACAGAGTTTCCCTGAAAAATGGTCGACACTCTGGTAAGCAATTTCCAGATGAGTCAATTTAATACAAAGTTTCACATTAAGAAAAAAAGCAATAATTTGTGGCTAAGAATGGTAAAACAAGAGGGCCTGAAAGGCCCAAAGTTGCTCACCTGAGATAAAAAGAAATGACCTGTTCTTTGCAGCCAAAGATATCAATGAAACACAATAATGTTCTAACCAAGTTTCATGACGAATGAACAACAAATGCCCCCCTGGCGGCCATGTTTTTTTTAACAGACCTGAACAATTTTTGAACTCTTCCAAGATATGTCCAATTTTCATGAAGATAATGTGTCTTCTAGACTGTTCACATGTTTTCACTTAATACATATAAAGAAAACTGCCCAACCACCTGGTGCCCATGTTTTTACACTTATCACAACCATTTTCAAACTCGTTTGAGACATCCACATAGCTAATGTTTTGACAAAATTTCATGATGATTAGGCAAAAAATGTGACTTATAGAGTGTTCACAAGCTTTTTTACTATATAAATATAAAGAAAAAGACCCCCCCCTGGCGGCCATGTTTTTTTACCGATCCAAACCATTTTCGAACTCAACTGTCGTATCCAGGTGTGGAATTGCGGTCTCGTTTGCTTACACAAGTGAACCGGTCACAGGATGGTTACGGGTTATGTTACTTTGTGAGCACTTATGTAATGGGGAAATATTTATTCGACAAACGCTTATTTCCGGTCAGGATGACACCGCTGATTGGTTGTAATTCAATTAACTAAAGGTATTGCCGTTTACTTAAATATAATTTTATAAACATATTATTCAACAGTAGGCTGTTTTACACTAAACAATTTAGAAATATGAAAATGTATCGATTTTATATTTCATTTCATTAATATTGTGTATCATTCATTACCGTTTTATTTTCAATTTTCTGACATCGTTTTAATACATAAAGCCTGAAAATGATAAAATCTTGATAAATGAACTCTGCAAATAAGAAAGGTAAATCTTGACTTTGAAGGTTATTCTGATTCTGATTTCTATCTCCAGAAACTTATAATTTAAATTATTTCTTTAATGTTTTCATACAGTATCCATTTGATATGTGTTAACATATCTTAAATATGATTATATAGAGTGAATTATTATGGAATCTTGTTTTGATATGAAGTTCCCATTTAAATTACATATTTTTTGATAATTGTTAAAAACATGCATTTAATACTCCTTCTGTGAAATAAAATATATCAAACACTTCAACTAGCTTGTATTACTGACCACTGATATTAACATCTGGCATAGAGCACAGTGAGAGGGTGATTAAGTACCTAGGAATCATGATTCTGTCAGTCTGTGGTCATTATAAATTTGCTCAGGGCAACTCATGCTGGTTTTCTAACTGTATCAGACACTACCTGGCTAAGAAAGCTGAGTGGTAAAAAGTTACACACTGCAATGATCAATATCTGCAGGGAATTTCTCAAAGATGGCTTATCAGTAATAGTTTCCATTATACCGGTAGATTAATTTGCTACAAACTGATAACAAATGTGACAAAACACAGATTTACACAAGAAATTACAACTTAGCCAAAAATGTCATTATACTAGAAAAATATGCATTTTGAAGTATTTACCCTTTAAGTGTTTTGAAACCACAGGGTCTAACAAATTCTAGAGAAGTAAAAATAGATTGGGAAACATGACTCAGCAGGTTAAACAAGAGAGATAGATACTGCAAAATTGTGTACATGTTGTCTTTCTTTCAGCTATCTCTTACATGTAGTTGATAGGCTTACCATAAGTGATAATGACTAAAACCGTTATGTTAATTATGAAAATTCTGTGTTATAAAAAATTAAATAATACAGTTAATAGTACATAATAATGACATAATAAAACCAAACTTTACTACACAGGAAACAAATGTTCTGACCAAAGTTCATGAAGATTGGGCAACTGAATTAAATAAATAATTTTAAAGAGGTTATGAATCAATGGTGTTATTTAATTTTAAGAATGTATATATTATTGCAAGTTTAATATGCAAAATAGGAAGGATATTAACTTAACATTGTCTTCATTATAAGAACTTTATAACATAACTAGAGTGTTAACAAGGTTTTACTATAGTCATATATGAAAAAATGCCCCACCCCTTAGCGGCCATTTTTTTTCAACCAACCGGCATCATTTTCAAACTTGTCCAAGATATCATTGGGATAAATGTTCTGACCAAGTTTCATGAAGATCGGACAATAAATGTGGCCTCTAGAGTGTTAACAAGATTTTAATATAGCCATATAAGGAAAAATGCCCCGCCCCTTGGCAGCCATGTTTTTCAAGCAAACGTAACCATTTTCGAACTCATCCAAGATATCATTAAGACCAATCTTCTGACCGAATTTTATGAAGATTGGACAATAAATGTGGCCTCTAGAGAGTGAACAAGGCAAATGTTGACATCGCACAACGGACGACGGACAAAAGGCGATCACAAAAGCTCACCATGAGCACGTTGTGCTCAGGTGAGCTAAAAAACAACATGCATTTAAATCACATTAGAAATGTAAAATAAATGTTTCTCAAGTCTTGATTACAGTGTGCCTGAAAAAACTAGGCTTAATGCATGTGCGTAAAATGTTGTCCCAGATTAGTCTGTGAAGTCTGCAACGCTACTCTGGGATACTTTCCACCAAACTGGAATTTCCCTAAGAAAAGACGTCCTTTCAACAAAATATATATTGAAAGTGCAAAGTGTTGTCCCTGACTAGCCTGTGCATACTACTGCACATGCTAATCTGTCCCTGACTAGCCTGTGCATACTACTGCACATGCTAATCTGTCCCTGACTAGCCTGTGCACACTACTGCACATGCTAATCTGGGACGATACTTTGCGCACATGCATTAAGCCCTGATGTTCCAGATCAAGGCTCACTATTAACCCTTTCCCAGTAACTTGCAGTTTGCTCATATTCGTTGAGAAATTGTAAGCTTTGTTCTAGAGTTTAAACGGTGTTTCCACTAACAACAGAATGAATATAGCTCATACTGGTTTTGATGAAGACTTCTGTTTGCGCTTGGATGGTTTAGGGGCTATCATGATCCCCTCGCTGTCTGACTCGATGGGCGGAGTCTCAGACTCGGACTCGGTGGGTGTGTCCTCCCGATCACGGAGCGTGCTGCGCTGGCTGGGGTCTGGGGAGACTATCTCTTCACTCACTGTCCGAAAGGAAGAAGTAGGTCATTTTTATAATGATCATCAGGACTTTCTCAAGAAAGGAAAAGTCATGAGGCAAATTATACTTATAGCCTTAAATCTCTGAAATGTTCCGTTTTTTGTTGTTTTTTTCTTCTTCGTTTTCATGTAGTATTTTGTCAATCTTACAAAAAAGTCTTTTTTAAATGCATAATTTCTTTTAAATGATTACATTAATAAATGTAAATATAGATGGGTGTATTATATTTCTATTTACAACAAGAAGAGGACAAAGACCTCAATAACTTTTTGTAACAAAATAAGTTATGTAAACAGATTTCAAGACACATGAGTTTGTGTTCCTTTATTAAAATACATAAAATGTGTGAGTAATCACTTATAATACAAAGCATGTAGTTTATTTTGTCATGACACTTAATGCATGTGTTTATTTCAATAATTGTAAAAGAGTATTAAACTAAAATTATCAATTATTAAAGGTCTCAGATAATTAAGTGAGGTTTTTACCAGAGCCTGGTGAGTCCCCAAACATGGTGTCCTCTGACTTCATGGTCGACCTCAGGGTCCCATTCTGGGAAAGGATATAGCTTACTTATAAGTGATCTTGTTAACTGTGACAGGCATCATGAGTATGAAACTAGAGCTTTGTCGCAAACGTAAATAACAGCCCCACCAGTACCCCAACGCCCATTTGTCAGCTATGATGAAGGGCAAATGTTCAATGACATATGGATCCCTTAGGATGAAAATTGTCTTGCACATCTACACAGTGTTTTTGTTTTGTTCAAGATCGGGGCCGGTATAAGGCCCCATTCCGGGCCGGTATCCGGCCCCATTCCCAATGGAAAAAAGTATATATTTTTCCCAAAGTGGACCTAAAAATTCCCAATGGAAGGTTAAAAAAAAACAATATTATTATTTTTTAGAGCAACATTTTGTTAATCTCCAATGCATCTCTTAAAGTTACACTTTATGAATGTTAATATTTAAAACACTTTTATTCTCATTTTTGAAGCATTTGTTAGCAAAAAACAACAACAATCATTTCCCAATTGTGGTCAAAACGCCACACATTTCCCAAAATGGTGAAAAAACACTGCTACACTTCATGATGTCACATTGCAAGGTTTAATTTATTTGCTTGAGATATTAGAAAGTATTTTGCTTCGCAAACTTAAATGCAGACTAACAGACTGACTGACAAAACGACAGAGTGACTATTACATATTAAATGCCCTCCCTGCAAGTGTATGCAAAAAATTGATTCGAAACATACAGACATTAAATACATGAGCTAATATCTCTTTAGTTGACATTGTTATTTCTCCTGAAGTTAGTATGGTTCACCTTTCTTACTTTATACATATTTTAATCTTTTGAAAGAAATAAGCATGGTTATTTTATATAAAATAAAGACATTATGGAAATTACAGTAAAACACCCACAAATATCTTATGTTAAAATTGTGTTAATAGCATTAATTCATAACAGTCCATAGAAATATAGACAAGTCTGTAAGACATTAATTTTACCTGCAGTTCCTCTTGACCTCTCGAGCCTGCAAAAAAAAAAACAGAGATAGTTTGAGCAATGCTGAATTTCCATGACAAAAGCCGGAAAACTTAATGTAAAAATAACACAAGAAAATGCAGCCAAGTAGTACTTACAGTGAACAAGCAATAATAATAGTCAATCTGATCTATATAATCTACATTAAAAATGCCTGTTGAATCAATGAACCGAAAAAATAACATTATTAATTGTTAATACAAAGTACATAGTATAAATAGAAGAAATTAACATTAGCAAAGCATTGTTATATTAATAAAGAAATCCAAGAAACATCCATCTTAAAATGAGAATTTTTGGTTCAGATGTTGACCCAGACATATAAAGAGATGGGTTATAGAAATATTGTTTAAAAGATTGGAAGTAAAATAAAGAAACTGTTACATAACACATGGAAATATTATTTCCATTATTCCATACAATTGATATTATAGATTTACTTCTAATTATGTGGTCACAGTAAAATGAGGCATTTGCAAAATTCATTAAATTTATTTTACTTGCAAGTAAAAACTGCCATGTATCAAATGTTCTTTTAAGAATATATCACGAGTGTAAGACACGGGCTACGAAAAAGTTGGAAATGTTTAATACAAGCAAACATAAAAATAAGCATATAACCAGTAACAGTATAACTAGTACCATATCAGCACTTTGAGGAAAGCAAGAACAATCACAGAGTATAACAGACTACAAAAGATTGAGTGAATGCTATGTAGACGAGGTTTCATAAAAGTGTTGTTTTATTATGATTACATAGAGGATATTTGTTGGATTTGGTGGATTATCGATTTTAATTCACGAGTGATCATAAAAAATATATATTTTCTATGATCACGAGTGAATTAAAATCAATATTCAGCCGAATCCAACAAATTTTCTTTGTATTTTATGCCCTTTTCTCACCGTTTATATACATTGTTTAAGAGTTAAACTAAAGAATTTGCTGGGATAATGACGTCATTTCGTCAAAAAAATGACGTCATTTCACAGTAAACAATGAGAATTATCGATAATTTTCACTGATAATTTTCATTGTTTGAAACAGTGAAATTATCAGTTTTAATTCACGGATATTTCTCTATAAACCACCGGAAAGAATAAAATAAATGTGTGTCTTTGTTCATGCAGGGGAACACTTCAAAACATTGAAATCTGAAATGAAGTTTATGTCTTTTCCTTTCAAAATAATTTATTTCATAAGAGTACACAACAAATCACTGGGATGGCATGCATGCTATCATTTAAATGGTAAAGAAGAGCTAATAAGAATACAAATATCATTATTCTTAAAAAATTGGCCATAAATTCAAGAATCAAAACATGCACCGTAATTATACATGTATTTCAAATGACCATTATGCAATCTGATTTAAGATTTAACATGATATGAAATATTAAAAAACAACAATATATTTTCTGAAACCTGTCTTATCAAAGAACTCATGACAAGCTTAGATTACAAGTTTATTTTGGACCTTCAGGGAAAATTAGGCTTAATGCACATGCGTTAACTGTAGTGCAATCAAACCTCACAACTGGTAACATGAGTATTTTGATGTTTGCTTCCACAGGCTAATTGGGAATGATACTTTAGGCACAAGCATCAAGCCCGGTTTTGCCATAGCAAAGCTCAAATGTTTATGATATGCATCTTCCTAAAATGAAGTACAGTTGAAAAATTCACAGGCAAAAAGATTACAACTATTGAAATTAATCATAGATAATAAAAAGCTTATATTTTTTCTTTAAATATGAAATGTTCAAAGTAATTGGACATACAATAATTTGTAAGTCAGGCCTCTGATAATTAGCTGTTCACATTCCACGTATCCACGCATGCACCTTAATTCTATGAATACATAATAATGACCATGCTACATCAGATTGTCCCATTTTACACTTTTCCATGAACCATGCTGGTTACCTGCCAACTCTAAGGTGTTGCGTTTCCTTGGTATAGGTTTGGGCCAGGAATGAACTCCTGATAGAAATGCACACACAGGATTGAAATATCCATTAGTGCTAGTGTCAATATTAAAGATATTATTGTGTACACACCTTGTGTTAGTATAAAAGAAGTAAATATAAATAGAGAACAAAAGTAAAGAAGTTCTGTTTGGGATAACATTTACAGTACTAATAATGTTTAATTGACACACCCAATTCTTTGATGAAAAAGAATATAAAACAGTAAAAACTGATGAAATTATATATATCTGCTCCATTTAGATTTGTGCTTATACTATAGTATAATCTTAGTAACAATGAAAAAAATTATAGTTATTTATAAAAAACTCATATAAACTATACAAGAAATGCAAACTTATGTCTTTAATCCTCTTAAATAAAATCCAAACAGTTCATAATAATGGCTGTAAGATGAACAATATGTATCAAAGAACAGGGCGTTCTGTTTTTACAAAACAAAATCATTTTGTCACACCGCCCAGATATCATAACCATACAATTGTTCATGTTTTCATCAACTTTCCCAAAAATGGACCTAACAAATGTCAGCCATGTTTGTAATGGACAGGAACCCTAAGAGAAATCATTAGAACAAACTTTTCATTGCAAGTTGGATTAAGAGAGATGAAACAATTGTGTTTTTCGTATGTGTGCACAAGTTTGTTCTTTCATTTGACCTAGTGACCTATCCCTCCACACAACTCAGTTTCTAACTCATCATGATGATTGGGTTATGAATCTAGCCTATTCAGAGTTCACAAGCATTTTCTTTCAATTGACCTTGTAACCTTGTTTATGACCCCATATGACCCAGTTTCAAACTAAAGAGATCATTGGAACAAATGCTTGGACCAAGTTTTATTAAATTGGTCAATAAAAGTAGGCTATAGAGTGTTCACAAAGCTTTTTCATTAATTTGCCCAGTGACCTTGTTTCTTACTCCATGTGACCCAGTTTCAAACTCAGGTGAGTTATCATTGGGGCAATTGTTCTGACCAAGTTTCAAGAATCTTGGGAAATAAATTTGGCCTTCACAGTTCACGAGGCAAATGTTGAAAACCCGTGAGGGATGAAAAACAATGGACAAAAGGCGTTCTCAAAAGCTCACCAAGTGCACGTTATGCACAAGTGACCTAATAAAAGTACTAGAATCTAAGACCTTTGCCTGTTAACACAAAGCAAAACAAGAAATGTTTTTGTCAGAAACACTATGTCCCCTTCTGCGCCGCTTTGATTTTTTTATTATTATTTTTTTACCTTTGACCTTGAAGGGTGACCTTGACCTTTCACCACTTAAAATGTGCTGGTCCATGAGATACACATGCATGCCAAATATCAAGTTGCTATCTTCAATATAGCAAAAGTTATTGCAAAAATGTTAAAGTTGGAGCAAACAAACCAACAGACAGACCAACAGACAGGGCAAAAACAATATGTCCCCCACTTTAGTGGTGGGGGACATAAAAAAGTGACTGCGAAAGACAAATTGACACAAGTAAAAGCTCAGGAAAAGAAATCAATATTTTTTATACACCTATGCAATAACACAGACACCCTCTTGTAATAAAGTATTATAAATTGTGTGTTTAAATAACGTTTTAATAAAATGTCTTTATCAGAGGAGAAATATCATGATATTTATTAATTGTTTTCACAGTGGCAAAGTGAACAAGAAAATACAAATAGAAAGTAATGTGAAATTGCTAAGGTGGCTAACATGATGATTCAGTGGTGCAATATAAATAAATCTGCTGATACAAATACATTCACTTATGAAACATAAAACTCATATACTGGTAAGTGATACAATATAATACAGATTGTATTGATGCAATGTCACCAAGACTATGTCCATGATAATTATGTTTTAACAATGCTTGGTGATGTTTTCAAATGAAAATTAAGCTTGATTTTTTCAGAAGCAAAACAATTTTGCATTTTGAAAAAGTAAACAATTATTCCAATCATATGAGCAGATTTATTCTGATATATGAAACAGATGAAAGGACCCAATTGCTCAAAGGTTCAACAGTCTTTAAAACAAATGGCCAATACAATTTTGACAATTTATAACTGAAAGAATAAAATTGATATTAAAAGATCACATGTGAAGTTTCAACACTTGAGCAAGTGAACCCAATCCTCCCCCAATACCAAAATATCTAAAACAAAACATGTTGATAAAGAAGATGAACATTAAGTCCAGATAAAGGTGAGGTGAAGGGATTCCACGCAGGTGCTAGGAGGAATAGTCTCACAGGGTACAGTTGCACTACCTCGACGATCGCTATGGTGATCACTAGCCCGACTCCCACGGCTACCCTGGCTGCTGGCGCGACTGCGCACAGAACCAGTCTGGCTGCGTACGGAACCGGTCTGGCTTCGTACTGAACTGGTTTGGCTTCGTACTGAGCCTGCGTCGGACAGGCTCTCCTCCTCGCGATAGGCAGGGCTTATTGGAGCTACAATTCCATGGTCAACAGTCTACTGTACATTGAATAGTACAGTATGGTATGTTATCGTCTATTGTACATAGTATAGTATGTAATCACTTACATGAGCTGCAAACCTCTATCCCACAATGAAAACATGAGGAAAATATCTACTGTTATGTTGAATAAAGACTAGAACGCCCAGAGCTTAGATTGCATCACCAGCGCAGGAGTGTTAGGTTCTGTTTAACCCATTTATGCCCAGTGGACTCTCCAATCCTTCTAAATTGGACCATTTTATTTCCAAAATTAGGGGTGTCAAGTATATTTATTTCTATATTTAGAATATTTCATAAAGAAATTCATTAAAGCAAACAGCGTAGACCCAGATGAGACGCTGCATGATGCGGCATCTCATCTGGGTTTACGCTGTTTGCAATGTCCTTTTTTCAGGACATTAGGCATGAATGGTTTAAAGCCACCTTCCCTGCAGGGCTACCAGCTGACATAATCAGGTCCCGTTAAATACAACGTAACTGCCCTAAGTTTCACATTTTTTACAGTCTCATCTACAGGGACACGATTTTTACCCAAATTAATTGTGAAAATCAATATGATTCTATAATTTTTGGGGAAAAAACACACTTCCAATTTAAATGAGCCATGCTGTGTGAAAAGGGGGATTAATGCAATTGCATAGAGTGTCGTCCCATATTTGCCTGTGCAGTCTGCCCAGGCTAATCAGGGACGACACTTTCGGCCTAAACTATATTTTTGCTAAAAAGAGACTTTCTTTAGACAAAAATACCATAAAAGCAAAAAGCGTCGTCCCTGACAAGCCTGTGCAGACTGCACAGGCTAATCTGGGAGGACACTTTACGCACATGCATTAAACCCCATTTTCACATAGTGAGGCTTAAATGTATACTCCAGGTCACGTCTGGTGCACACAAATCAACTGGTTACTGTAACCAACAGTATGATCAATGCATGGTATAGCAACATCAACACAGCCAAACCAAGGACAAGCACCTGTTACAAAATATGACTTCTGACTGATCTGAATACAGGGTCAGAAAGTAATTCACATGTTTGCCCAGATAAAAAATTCCCCCAGTGGTGGCCAGCCAATGGAATCTTACACCCCTGCAACACTTTTTTATTAGCATTTTCCTTCAATAATACTGAATGCTTTAAAGCTCTAATGTTACTTGCTTGGCTATTCTATACACCCATTACAAGAACTAAGAGCCTCCTACAAACTCTTAAAAACAAATGAGTCGCGTTCTGAGAAAACTGGGCTTAATGCACAGGCTAATCAGGGACGACACTTTCCGCCATAACTGAATTTTCATGTAGAAGAGACGTCCTTTAAAAGAAAAATACCATAAAAGCGGACTGAACAGGCTAATCTGGGATGAAACTTTACGCACATGCATTAAGCCCCGTTTTCTCAGAATGCATCACAAATTATCTTTGACTAAGTATGAAGCCTAGCACTATAACATTTTTTGCCACAATTTACAACCAATGCCTGGTACAATTATACAATTATTGTTTAGCAACAAGAGCTGTTGGATGACAGCATTCTCAAATGTTTTTGTTTTAATCTAAGTTTCTGGTTTTAATTTTTTAAGACAATATTTGTATAGTAGGACTAAAAGAGAGCTATCATTGCTATCAAGTAATTTAGAAATTTAATTTCAACAAATAGTCAAGATAAAAACATTTGTAAATGACTTAAATCATTACACTCGTTTTCACAAACAAATCCTCAAAAACATAAATTCACACAAATTAAACAAAACATTTAAAACACCACAGCAGATACAAAACAAAAATAATGAGTAAAAGGTGCCTCGTACCTGGGGACTCAAGTGTTTCGTTGAGGGTTGTCATGGTATCCATGCCAGGCAGGATGTTGGAGACGGCGTGAGACACAGCCTCGTTTACGATGGTCGCACGCTGGATGGACGAGGCCTGTACTGGCTCCTCATCTGTCTCACTGGAAGGCTCAGTCAGCTGGCGCTGTAGAAAAGAGCAAGGTTTTAGGGTTTTGGTAGAATATTGATTCTCATGCACTAGTGTTTTATAATATGAAACTTGAAAGCTTTCTTTTACTAGAAAAACATGTTATTATCAGCAAAATGAAATTTTAGGCCACAAGTGAATCTGCAATAGATAGTCTACCAAAACATTTGTGTGCACATGGGAATCATAATGAAATGATATGAAACTAATTGTATATCAATTGTATGTGGCCCAGTCAATTTAGATGGAAATGTGGCCCAGTCAATTTAGATGGAAATGTGACCCACTCAATTTAGATGGAAATATGGGCCCAATCATTTAGATGGAATTGTGGAACACTCAATTTAGATGGAAATGTGGAACACTCAATTTAGATGGAAATGTGCCCCACTCAATTGAGATGGAAATGTTGCCCACTCAATTTAGATGGAAATGTGGCCCACTAAATGTTTATGGATTATGCAAAACAATTCAGAAGAGTGCTAACATACTCCTAAATACAACAACCACATACCCTGGCAGTCAGTTTGGCCTGCTTGGGTTCCTCGCGGGGTTTGGCCACGGGCGTGGAGTGGGCTGAGGGCCCGGGAAACTTGGCGGCCAGGCGCTGACTTCCCCTTGCCTGCACGGCTGGCTCCTCCTTGAAGGTGACCAGTCTCTCTGGGGGCTCCTGGGGAGAAGCCTCCAGCTGGAGTGCGCAAAGATAACAAGATATAGGTTTATGTATCGAACATGAACAATGATGTAACAAAAAGGATCTTTTGTGTTCAACAATAATTTGTAAATTAATATATGAAATACTGTACTGGATGTGATGCTAATAGAACAGGGACACAAAAATGCATTTTTTAAATAAAATTATTACCCAAAATAGAAAGTCATCACACAACATTATATTTTTATTATTTTTATTAGAAAGCACCTTGTTTCTTTCAATCGAAATAAATGGTTTCACAATAAGTTTAAAATGAAAAGTTCATTCTCACTTTAGCCTTGATTCTTTTGGGATTTTAGGTTAGGCCCTATCAAAGAGTACACACCTTTCTAACAATTTAAAACAAGAAATAAACAATAAACCTAACCACAAAATCTCTATCATGTTTACACGCAAGAACAAGCCAGTACCTCAGGCTGCTTCTGAGTGCCAGCCTTCAGGTGCGAGGGTGGCATGTACGTGAACTGCCATCTGAGCTCCACCTCAATGGTGCCGTTGATGTGCCCATTGGCTGCGCGCAGCTCAAATATGCCCTGCACGCCCTTGTCATGGGCCAGGGGGATGAGGGGGATGTCTGCTATACCCAGGTATGCTGCCTGCTCAGGGTCAGTGTCATCAAACACGAATATCTTGAGAGGCTGAAAAAGGGTACAAGGTGTTTATCAAAAGATGCTTTAATTGGTTGAGAACACCCTAGAAATATATACATATATAATATTTAATATGAATCAAAATCAGCACTTCTCTAGAAACATTTTGACATTTATGTGTCTTCATGACTAAAGAAAACAAAAGACGATTACTGAAATCTACAATAAACATTTAGTGACGTCTGTAAATAAATGTCACTATACTGCAAATATTAGGTGAATTTCAACATTGTTGAATCAAAATCTATAGTTTTTTTGTTAATACTTTATGAAAAAGGGATTTAAGTACACACAACATGCAGAAAAATGATTTTATGTAGGATGTTTTTTAACTTCATATATCAGCTTTGATCTGGGAAAACGTGGTTAACTCTTTCAGTGCGGGAACTGAATTTTAAAGGTCTTTGCAAACAGTTTGGATCCAGATGAGACGCCACAGAATGTGGCATCTCATCAGGATCCAAACTGTTTGCTATTCTGATAGTATTCTTTGAAAAAAAAAATCGAAGAAAATGCTAATTTTAGAAATTCAGCACCCAACATTTTAGCAGACGGCAAATTTCCCAGCATGCAAAGGGTTCAATGCAAGTGCGCAAAGTGTCATTCCAGATGAGCCTGTGCAGTCTGCATAACCTTATCAGGAATGACACCAGTGCCGGGTAAGCACCGTGGAGGCCCGTAGGTAGTGAAACTTTTGGGGCCCATGCACAAAGCCCTTAGTAGGGCTAGTTTCTACCAGAACGCTAATGCCCAGTTGATGTCAGTCTTTTAAATTGGCCTATCAGTGTCAAGGCTGGCTAGACATAAAATTGGACAATTTGTATAGGTATAATATTTGATTATAATACCATTATGCGAATACGACATTATAATATTTAGATTACGAATTTAAAAAATAAATCACTTCAATATGAAAATTATTTCGTCATTGTCTCATGGGGCCCCTAAAAGTCGCGGAGCCCATACTCAGTTGCCTTCTTTGCCTAATGGGTAATCTGGACTGAATGACAATTTCCTCCTTAATGTTTCCTTTTTTGTTTAAAAAGAAGTCTCTTAGAAAAAAATCCAGTTTAAGTGCCAAGTCTGTGCAGACTGCACAGGTTTATCTGAGACGACACTTTACAAAAATGCATTATGCCACTATTTCCTATCTATATCTAAGTTATTATATATCAGCCGTGCGTAAAGTGTCATCCCAGATTATCCTGTGCAGTCCACACAGGTTAATCAGGGACAACACTTTCCGCAGTAAATTGATTTTTGTTAAGAAGAGTCTTTCTTCAAACAAAAATATCATAAAAGAGGAAAGTGTCGTCCCTGATAAGCCTGTGCGCAGTGCACAGGCTAATTAGGGAAGACATTTTATGCACATACATTAAAACCCCTTTTCAAAAAGCACGGCTCATATAATATCGGATTACCATGGTTTTGAGGTATTGGTCCAGGTCAGAGGTCATGGGCACTGGGTAAGTCTTGTGGTCATTGAACTCCGGGTTGTTGGAGCTGTTGATGATCACAGAGTCGTGGTCGTTGTAGTCGAAGAACTGGTACACACAGTACGGGGATGGCTGAACATCTAGGAGTGGAAATCATGAATGTAGCTCGGAAATTACTTTACAATTATATTATACAATAAGAAAAAATATTTATTGGTAAATAAATAACCTTTGATTGCATTTGAGAAATTGATTAAAGAATTTGTTTTTTAAGATGCCTTGATGGTTCATAACAAAAAACAACAAGATGTGTTTGTGAAACACTATGTCCCCCCCCCATCCATATATTTGACACTAAATGAGCGATTTTGACCCATAAATTTGACCTTTGACCTTGAAGGATGACCTTGACCTTTCACCGCTCAAAATGTGCAGCTCCATGAGATACACATGCATGCCAAATATGAAGTTGCTATCTTCAATACTGCAAAAGTTATGGCAAATGTTAAAGTTTGACGCAAACAAACAAACAAACAGACAGGGCAAAAACAATATTCCTCCCAGTAAGGAACATAAAAATAATTACCGGTATTAATTAATTTAGTTAAGTGTATTTGAGGCATTCACTTTGTAACTAAAATATAATGGCAGCAATTACGATGAAAGCCAAATAAGACATTCCTGTTATTCCCCCTAACACTTCTGTGAAGTCTTATTTTGATACCACAAAAACTGAAACTTCTAAAATTATTGCCTGCATAAACAAACGACTTGTCACCTTTGGAAATAGTTTCTTCTTCAAAGCAA
Source organism: Dreissena polymorpha (assembly GCF_020536995.1). Lineage (NCBI taxonomy): Eukaryota > Metazoa > Mollusca > Bivalvia > Myida > Dreissenidae > Dreissena > Dreissena polymorpha. The sequence goes on from NC_068363.1 coordinate 37,977,074, forward strand.
AATAAAAACTAAAATTACTATACAACTATAGTTACTTTACAACTTATGAGAGGAATTTCATTTCAGAGTACAGAATTAATAAAGTAAGATAAACAATTTGATCTAACTTACTATCTCTACGTGCTTTCAGATGCGTGCAGCGGATGAGCTTGATGTGGAGCTCATTTACGTTGTCTGGTGGGCGTCGTGCTGCCTCGTCATCCAACGCTTGCAGGGCCTGGTCAGCAGCACGAATATTGGTCGTCATGTAGCCCAGGGCCTTTGTACGCTCCTACAACGTGATGGAGGGGAATAAGACAATCAAAACTACAAGACATATCTGATGTACCGTAATTATATATGAGCCTTGTTATAGGAAAATGGGTTAAATGCATGTGCACAATTTTTTCTACATATTTGCTTGTGCAGTCCACACAGGCTACTCAGGGAAGACAGCCTACAATAGAGATTTCCTTTAAACTAAAAATTTCAAACAAGTGGACAGTGTTGTCAATGATTCGCCTCTGATGACTGGACAGCCTTATCTGGGACAACACTAAACACACATGCAATTTATACAGTTTTATTAGTACGCGACTCAATTATACATTAAAAACTATTGGTAGTACCTTAATCTTACAAAATGAGTCATAAATATAATTTCTTCTTTAAAGTTCTATACAGATGTATCGGTGATGTTTGCCTCATGCTGGCAACAATTATTGCCAACCATATCTTTACACTTTTATTGAAACAGTGTCCGTTTACAGAAGTTTATAGTGTCCTTTAACCCTTTCCCCCCTAAGAAGCAAAGTGAAAATGGCTTTTGCAACCAGCATAAAACCAGAACAGCCTGCATGAAACTTGCAGTCTGTTCAGGTTTTATGCTGTTTGCTGCTCATCAGTGTCTAAAGGTTTGAAATGAAGTCTTAAAAACTTGAATCTAGTAAGAAAGGTCTTCAATTAAATATCACTTTCTAAGGGACCACAAATATGTCAAAATATGTATCTAAGTGTTAAAGGGTTAAGGCCAGAGCTGTGCCAAGACAGCTGCACTTGACAATTTTTCTGCTATTATAGCTTTATGTTACATTTTATATTATTCACCTAATAAAATAATCACAAAGACATATTTGAAGTTGAATATTTGGGGAATTTATAGAGTATGTCCAAGTAAAGTAAAATTTAATAAAAAATATATAATTAAAACAAGGAATGTTACCATTCCAAGAAAATAAAGTTACAATTTTTTACAATTTATTCAGCTGAATTTAGTTAACTTTGCAATGATGTTCTGCATATATGCTACCTGCAAAGAAAATTATAGCAAAATAACTCCCTGTGGATAAATAACAGACACCTTGGCAATATCAGCAAAAAAATGCTATCACAACCTAGGTCTGCATGTACCATAAGCTTACTACAACAAACTAACAGCACAATACGTCTATCCAAACTCAAGTTAATGAGTGGAAACTGTTTTTTCTATATATAGTATCAGTGACCTTTATTCATCTGGCCCTAAATGCAATGCCAACATAGGTCTGCATAAGCTACCTTCACACATAATTTCAGAAATAAAACTCCATCTAAACTTAAGTTATTGAGAAGAAACTCTTTCTGTTTTGAGTAAAATTGACCTTCACCCCACTAGCCAAAAATGCAATTCTTCGCTAGATCAAACTTTTAATCCTTGCTAGATTAGATCTACCAATAAATAAACTTCAGCGCAGTATCTTCATCCTAACTTAAGTTACTTTATGCAAAATTTGTAAAATATATTTAGAAACAGTTACTTTGACCTTGATCCATCAGGCCCCAAATGCAACCCCTTGTAAGGTCAGATACAAAAAAAGAGTTGTTGGACGTAAACATTCGCCTTAATTTTCTGAGTACAAAAAGGGGCATAATTCTGATTAATTGCAGGTCAGAGATATGGGCTTTGGTCTTCACCTTTGCATGATGATCCCCAAAACATGTGTGAAGTTTTAGGTGAATATCTGTAGTGGTTACAGATATATGAATTCGTTAGACGCAACCCTTTACCAAAGTTCATTTTGCATGCAAACCTATACCAAAAATTTCATGTTGAACGCAAACCTGAATATGGTAAATAGCCTAGCTTAAAACGTTGAAGCAGCAGAGAATCTTTTTTCGAAACCATTTAAACTTAATATTATAAAGCAAATGAATCTTAACAATCAAAATTCAATGTTAACGAATAATTTCAGTGAATTGAAACCCCCCCCAATTTAATAATTTTGTGACAGATGGATGGACGGAATGACGTTGGGAAGAAATGACGGACGGAGGAACAACGCCAATTCTACATCCCTAAGCTTTTGGTGGAAGATAAAAATACACCCACCTTGTACAAGCGCAGGGCCTGATCCATGGGCACACGGAGTCGTACCCAGTATTCCACAGTACCGAACCCTATACCTGTCCTGGACCCTGAGATACCGGTGAGCGTGGCTGTGCCGTGAATGCGGCCATGCGTTTTGTCGAAGATTTCCCGGAATGTGAGCTGACAGGCTGCCACTGTTGTGAAGTCTTGGCCGAAGGATTGGTGTAGCTCCAGTGTACAGGAATCCTGGAGAAAGAATGGAGCTCCATGTAATGAATGATGACATTAATGCATTAAATGCATGCTAACATTTGCTTTTGAAATGTTATTAAATATTTCAATGAAGCTGCATTGTGTTAAGGCATATCGCACATAATTGTTGCTGCTTTTTATTATTTTACTTTATTTTTCAGTTATAATGATGAAGTAATTTCATCTTGGTCCGAACTACATAAAAAATTCTAATTCTGAAATAGATGTGTTACCTTTTGCAGATAATGCAGGAAGAAATCATCCACTTTCACAATGTACTGAGACGTGAAGTCAAACTCTGGCCTGAAAAAAAGACTTGTGTCAATATAATACAGCATCGCCTTTTTATGCTGTCCCATTGATATTTACTTGTTGAGTTATATTATTTTGGACAATCAATACATGTAATATGGACTATAATAAATACTTATCATGGCAGTGATATTACTTTTGTTTTCCTCATTTTACAAAATGAGTTTCAGTACCCTGAAAAATATTCTTTATTTAAAAAAATGTTGTTTTCTTCCATACACAATCATTCATACATACATTCAACAGTCAATTATATCTTTATTGCAAATTTCACATGTATAACTTATTTATATGAACATAAACTTTTTAATGCAAGATTTATATAACATTTCTGATAAAAACTATGCACACATGTTGTTTGTTTTATAAAGTTCTTTGTAGTCTAAGAAATACAAGTAGTATTGGCATTGTGAAAATCTTTAATAATTCTCAATGAAATACATACAGGCTTGTAGAATTTCTTCAGCAAAACTGGATTACCTAAATCAGAAAGAGAAGTAGAAATCTACCTGGATCCTCTGATAACAGGCGTGCTCTGTATCTCATACTCAAAGAACTCCCAGGTACAGAAGAGGGACGGTTCCTCGTCACCTAGCAACCGAGTGGCATCATTGGATAGCATCACCTTGGAGACGTGGATCTCAAACAGGTTCTGACCCCGCTCCAGGTGAATGGTCTCGTCAAACTGAACCACATCCTCATCCTGATTTAAAGATCAGAAATCTGTACTTAATGTGTGTGCGTTAAGCGTTGTCTCAGATTAGCCTGTGCATTCTGCGCATGCTAATCATGGACAACACTTTCTGCTTTTATTAAAGTTTCTTTTCCAAGCATATCTCTTCTAAACAATTTACCCAAATAAACCAGAACTAGGGTCATGTAAACAAAAACTGTGGCCTTTTTTTCAGTTGCTATACTGCAATAACATAAATTTTCTTCTTTCATTTGCTGTAACCAATAAAAAAATACGTCTGTTGTGGGTAATAGTAAAAGGTTGCATAACTATATACATATTTACTTTACATCATTACAGGAACAACCATATACAAATATTGCCTTGTTTAAATATACCAACCTTTTTATCAGGTCATTACAAGCATCTTGAAACACATACTGATATTTCTCTGTCTCTGGGTAAAATTTAAGATAACATTTAGACAAGAGCACCTAATAACGGGTGCCATGCTCGACTGCGAAAGCTTGTCAGAATTTTTTTTAAGAGGTCACAGTGACTTTGACCTTTGACCTAGTGACCCAACAAGAGATGTGTTTGTCAGAAACACAATGCCCCTTACTGCGCTACTTTGAAATAAAATTTCTATTTATCATTTGTCAGGTATAGACATCATCTCCCTTTAAAGCTTTATTACTTCCCTTGGATTTTGTCCAATCCAACCGGGGGGGGGGGGGGGGTCTGTAGACAGTAAAAAATGACCAAGTCAGACATCACTGACAACCAAGGCCTGTGGTTTATCAAAGAGATCATTCCCAGAGTTCATCATGTATGTATGGACATAAGTCCACTGGTATTTAATGAAAAATAGCATTCACAAATTAGAACAGGTAAGAAATGATAATTATATCAAGAGATATTAAAAATGGTGAAAATAAAAACACTGATACATACCACATCATCAGTGGGAGGCATCAGCTTGTACTGTCTTGTGCCATATGCAACATCACGCAACTGGGACTCCAATTTCTACAATATTGCGCAATATTAAAACACCAAACTCTATGTGCACTGTTAGCTAAAAAGCTACAAAAGGGGGCATAATTCGGCTGAAAGGCTGGTGACAGTAATAGGTCTTAGTCAGTTACAAATTATGAAGACCCTGAACCCAAACGTTCAGTTTTATTTCAATACGTGCTGTGAATATAAAGATATGGAGATGTTGCAGGCAAACTCAAGCCTGAGTTTTATAACTACACAAGTCTGCTAAATTGCAGGTCATAGTTATAGGCCTAGGTCTGTTATTGTCCTAAAGACAAGTGTGAAGTTTCAATTGAATACTGTGAAACCATTAATTTTCGTCAGCATGAAATTTTGTCATTTTTCAAAAACTGAATTTTTCGTAAGCACTTAAATTCGCCAAATTCTTATTTTGGAAAAAAATTGTGTCAGTCAATATCTTATTTGTTTAGTTTGAACCTTTTATTTTAGCTTGATTGCATCAAAAGCCTAAGGCTTATTTGAAACCCTCTTGAGTCTGTTTCCTGGCCCTAGAACCAGTTCTTGGTGCCTTTGGGGAAATCTCAAGAATGCTCCCACAGTGGGGATCGAACTCATGACCACCCGGTGGCTAGGAAAAAACCTTATCCATTACACCTCGGGGACCTCAATCTGATTTGTTAGTTATACATGTCCGCAATATTCACAGATTCGCGGTTGCAAGAAAATCATGGTTGGGAAAAGGGAGGACACTTGGGAGTCCTGTTTGTCACATGCCAATTAAATAGTCTTTTGTTATCATGTGATAGTAATGGGCCCTTATTATTTTATTCCATTGACAAGTTCATTTTTATGGTAGCAGATTAGCGGGACCGAATATTCATTTATGAGTGTTTGAAACAACGAAGCCCATTGCCAATTAGTCAACACCCTTGAAAAAGAAAATACAAACAATGGGTGATAAAGTTGTTAACAATTAGCGCTACTCATTACTATTCTACTTAAACAAAGGCAACGCATTTGATACCGCTTAACTGCATCAGCATTTAACAGCAGTGCCACAGAAACAAAAATCTGGCTAAATGGGAAAGTGTTGTCCCTGATGAGCCTGTGAAGACTGCATAGGCTAATCTGGGAAGACACTTTACAAACATGCATTAAGCCCAGTTTTCTCAGAACCCAGCTACTATGGTACCCAGCTTGCACACATACCTTTATCCTGGCCTGCCTCATGTCCAGCATGCGTGCGTACTCATCCAACTTCATCTCATACTCTTTCTTCACCTCCTCCATCTTGTTTGTTGCCAGGGTAACCTGTAACCAGGACCAACCAATCAAAACATGGTAGCACAGCAGGACAAACCAATCATAACAGGATTACCTGATAGAGCCAATCAAGCATGTCAAGAATTTTGATTTTTACTCTTTACTACTCAGATACTTATTTTGAGGATTTTGTAGTTCCTTAGAAAATCAACTTTCTACAAGAATCAAGTTTTTGAGGTTTCATTTCTTTCCATAAGATACTGATGAGCAAAACAACATATAATAGGAACAGACTACTCTCAAGCTGTTCTGGTTTTATGCTGGCTGCATATTGCAATTTTTAATGTGTTTCTGAGTGGGAAAGGGTAAACAGTGCACAATAATATCTGAATTATTGAAATTTCATAACATTATTTGCATACACTGTAACTCCAATATAGTGCGGTCCGTTATAACGCTGTGTCCAATATAACGCGGGGGGTCCTTGGATCCCGTTTTTTCTCCAACCTTCCATTTCTGATTCAAATCCATGTTATGCAACTTCATGTATTTTCATAAATTCAAAGAAGACAGCGATCACAGCTTGATTGCTTTATCCGTCCGTTTAACTGATTTTAATCGATTAGAGGTTAAACGACACTCGACAGCTAATTGGTGTTAATCTGTTGTGTAATGTCAAAAAATGTGTGAAAACTCGCGAGTCGGTGTTTATTACATGTATTCCATATCAGAGCGGTTCGATGCGCTAATTTCAATAAAGCAAGCGCAAGCGGAATAATTATCAAATTAAAGTTATTTAAAACGATTACCTGTTTATGTTTTGTATATATCGTGTATTGTATTTCATTGTATAAACTATGGGTGTGTTAGTGTGTTATCGTTTATTATATGCTACACATGCTTGATAAATAAAAATATCTTTGTGTGTGTTTAATGTTTCAGCACGTATACGAAAAATAAATTTAAAAATCCTGACGATTTATTTACATGCTAACGCAGTGTAATAGTTAACAGAGATGCACTTAAATTTTTGCCCGTTATCAGAAAGTCCACGGAAAGCACGTTTTTTACATGCAGCATATGACGCAATAAAACATTTCTGTGTACATGTTTCGTATTGCATTCAATCTAAATTTAAATTCGCTCGTCCAATGAAAGCCGTGTCCCATAATGCACTGTACTAATTTTTCTGAAAAATGGCGTAGGCATATGAATTTGTTTACTAAGTTCGTAAACATATTTTTTGTCATAAATGTTAAACATTATTTTTTCGTAAGTGATGTAATTATATTGGATTATCGGATAAATGTGCACATTAGAAAAGCGGTAGTTATACTGTTATCGTTCGATTCGGTTTACATGCATGTATTTGCGGATGACAACACAGCATGACGATACACAGGACCTATATTATAGGCTATACTTTACCTGTTTTATAGCCCCTTAAATAAATAAGCTCAAAACTTATAACGCTGTCCTTTTATAACGCTGTTGCGTGGCTTGGACCCCGTCATCCGCGTTATATTGGAGTTACAGTGTAGTAATGTTAAGCAAAATACTTAATGCCCAATAAAACAAAATTATACAAATACTGTTATTACATAAAGAAAACTAAACTGTGCTTACAACATGTTCATAAAGGGACCGTCAACCATGAATGACAAAAAAAGAAAAGTTCTAAAATAACGTATTTTTTTACAATTATTAGTTTATATTGATTAAAATATCATGACTGGTATATTACATTACTTGAAAAAAATTGTTAAGTTTTCATATTTTCAGTATATTCGGTAATAAATTTTACTGGGTACAGGTACCAGGTAACTAACAGTTAACAATAAATTTCGCCAGTAGATTGATCATCATCTTCACATGGTAAATCCAGGAATGCAAATTGTACATGCGCAGTGAATTGTATATATTTTATATATAAATTGATCAATCTACTTGCGTTATTTATAGTGTGTATATCATTATGTCACCTATTTTTGTGATGTACTTTCGATTTCACATCCCAAAATTTTATTACCGAATATACTGAAAATATGATTTTTTTTTTCAAGTAATGTAATATACCAGTCGTGATATTTTAATCAATATAACATTATTAAATATTTCTTAATCCCCACCAACTTAGAAGCAAAGTGAAAATGGCTATGTGCAAACAGCATAAAACCAGAACAGCCTGTGAGTAACTCACAGTCTGTTCAGGTTATATGCTGTTTAATGCTCATCAGTATCTAAGGTTTGGAAATGAAGCCTTAAATACTTGAATCTAGTAAGAAAGGTAATAAATTAAATATAACTTTCTAAGGGACTACCAATGCGCGAACATACGTATCTAAGTGGTGAAGGGTTAAGCTAACAAGTTTATTGGTCGTTAAAGTTTTGAGCATCTGGGCCCTGGCTACTGAAGGGCCACTTCCATCCTACATTCCTTGCTGTCTTGCCCCCTACCTCATGTTGGTAGTCCTTGTTGATCTTGTGCTGCACCACCAGCATGTTCCTCGTCTTCTCCAGCTCATGAACTGTCTCAGCATACTCTGCCTGCAGATCCAGCAGCCGACGCTGGGCATCTGAAAATGGAATATTTCCTTTATGCTTGAGCGTAAATTGTCATCCCAGATTAGTCAGAACACTTCCCATAGGCGAATCAGGGATGACATTTTATGCTTTTATAGTATTTTTTGTTTAAAGAAAGTCTCTTCTCTGCAAAATCCAGTCTAGGCGAAAAGAGTCATCACCGATTAGCATGTGCAGACTACACAGGATTATCTTGGATGACACTTAATGCAGATGCAAATTTTCCAGGAGGCTTATTTGTTTGTTTTTATTTGGATGGTATTTGTTGTTTTCTATAGTGTTTCAGTCAATTCAGGGCCTACATTTTAACCTTCTTGCGCTTTTCTTGCTTCATCTAATCTACCAGTACTACATGCGTATACTCATGAGAGTAACTGACACCGGCCCCACTTGAATCAGAGGTATGGGGAACAAATCTGTTTTAATGACTAATTGCCAGACCAAATATGTCTCTGGGCAGAAAGTGAATCCCTGATCGTTGAATTTGTAGACCAGAGCTCCACCAAATGAGCTTTTCCATCTGGTCATGTAGATTCTTCTTTCCTCTGATTGTTATCAAAACTGTCTTGAGTTTCAGTTATTTAATAGAAGATTTTTATCACAAAAATATTGGATATTAAAACAAAATGAGCCATGTTCTGAGACAACTGAACTTAATGCTGTGCGTAAAGTGTCGTCTAAAATGAGCCTGTGCAATTCACACAGGCTAATCAGGGAAGACACTTCGCTTTTGTTTATATTTTTTAATCAAAGGATGTTTCTTCTGAACCAAAATCCAGCCTAACAGTAGCAATCGTCGTCCCTGATTAGTCTAAGCGGACTGGGATGCAACTTAACAAACATGCAGGAAGTCCAATTTCCACAGAAGAAGACTCAAACTTATTGTGGTGGTCAGTTTTACAGAGTGGCCTACTGACCCTTGTCCAGTTCCTCATCCACCCTCTGCAGGAACTCTGGGTGTGCTGCCAGCTTCTGCTTCTTCTGCTTCACAAGTACCAGGGCTTCCTCAATCTCTGTGAAGTCCACTGCACTCTCCTGTAGAACACACACTGGACTCAGTAAATAGCACAACTGTTTGTATAACAATTACACAAAACAAACTGGTTACCACAGTTATAGGACTGTTTGTTGCGAAGATGGTATATTGAACCTTAATAAGATGTAAACCTAAGGTTTAGACACCATGTTGGGTAACCCAATAGAAAAAATGCATATACCTGCAAAGCTCTGAATTGCACTACCCATAACAGGAACACACATACCAAGAGGTGGATTGTGTGTACCTGGCATGGCACATAAATGCTACATGTCACCAGTAGAACACATGCCCAGGCTGTTACCTTGGTGAAGAACTTCATCTTCTCCACGAGGTCATCATATTTCTCCCTCAGCTGGTAGTGCTCAAGCTGCATAGTTCTGTGTTCCTGAGCCATCCTGTCATACTGGTCTGTGAAAACATAGGAAAACATGTGAAAATAGGTCTTGTGCCATAAGCGGCCAGGGTAGATCCAGAACAGCCTGCGCATCTGCATATTCCTGGTCAGGAGCTGCCCTTTGTCTTAATGAGACCACAAAATTTTGCATTACTTTAAAAAAGGACGGACTTTAAGATTGCGCAGGCTAGTCTGGAGCCTTTCTAAGCTCTCCGAACAGTTCTTAATGCAAACAATTGAGCACTAGTATTTCAATAACATTTACATTTTCAATGGATTAGCTCCCTTAATAATCTCCACACTGCAAAGTTATAAAAAAGTCACTCGGAATTTCAAGTCAAAATATCAATAAAATCCAAGACATAAGCAATTCTGTTATTACAACACTGTCATAAAGTAGCCCGCTTCTTATAAAGATGTGACAAATTTCTGCTTCCAATGTTCAGTAACTACATGGATGCAAATGGACTTAATAATGAACTTAAAAAATATTAGCCTTAAGTTGAAATTCACATTAAAATTGGGAAGATTTCATAAGATTCCAGCCAACTATACCTTTCTCGACAGCCAGCTTGTCCAGGATGCCTCCCTTCTCGCCGAGGTCTGCCTTCAGTGTGGCCTCCAGCTGGGCTATCTGCACCTTGAGGGCATTCTCCCTCTGGCGCCACTCCCTCTCACGCTCCAGGTCAAACGCACTGCAATTGATAAGCCGTTTACCCTTTACCACTTAGAAACGTGTTTTGACGCATGTGTAGTCTCTAAGAAAGTTAAATTTCATTAAATACCTTTCTTACTAGATTCAAGTTTTAAAGGTTTCATTTCCTACCCTTAGATACTGATGAGCAGCAAACAGCATAAAACCTGAACAGACTGCGAGTTACTCGCAGGCTGTTCTGGTTTTATGCTGTTTGCACATAGCCATTTTCACTTTGCTTCTAAGTGGGAAAGGGTTAAAGTAATGGGTGCACAAGAGAGGTCATATGACTTTTGATCATAAAACTTCACAGCAGTTTTCTTGCATTGACTTCAACCAGGCTTCTGTGTAAACCAGGCTTAATGCATGTGCGTACATTTTTGTCCCAGATTAGTCTAAGTAGTTTGCTTATCAGGGAAGACACTTTCCGCCCAGACAAAATGTTTGTTTATAACAGATTACCTTTAAACCAATTGTTTCCATGAAAGCAGAGAGTATTGTCCCTGATTAGTCTGAACAGACTGAACTGGCTAACTAGGGGCAGCTTTTAACAGACAGTTATTAAGCCTACCTTACCAGAACACATATTATCAAGCAAATTGAGATGAAGAACACGCATAAACAAGAATTGCAAACTCTGATATTGCTAGTTTTTTTTATAAAAGTGCTCTTTGAAACCTGTTTGAAAAGTCAATTAATAGCGAATTGTGTCATGCTCTGGGACAACACAAACAATGGAAAAAGTTGCTTTTGCCTCCAATGAAAGGTTATACAAGGGACAAAATTGTCACAAAACCAGGTTTTCATTGTGAAAAAAAAATCTGATAAAGGGAGAAAACTCAAACTGAACTTTTGAAATGACAAAAAAAAATTAACCCCCTTTGTAAGTTTTTTTTTTTTTTTAAATCTATTTTTAGTCGTGGCGACCTTGACATTGGAGATATTGACGTGATTCTTTCGTGGGACACACCGTCCCATGATGGTGAACAAATGTGCCAAATGATTTTAAAATCTCACAATGAATGACATAGTTATGGCCAGGACAAGCTCATTTATGGCCATTTTTGACCTTTGAACTCAAAGTGTGACCTTGACCTTGGAGATATCGACGTAATTATTTCGCGCGACACACCGTCCAATGATGGTGAACAAATGTGCCAAATGATTTTAAAATCTGACGATGAACGACATAGTTATGGCTCGGACAAGCTAATTTATGGCCATTTTTGACCTTTGAACTCAAAGTGTGACCTTGACCTTGGAGATATCGACGTAATTATTTTGCGCGACACACCGTCCAATGATGGTGAACAAATGTGCCAAATGATTTTAAAATCTGACAATGAACGACATAGTTATGGCCCGGACAAGCTTATTCCGCCAGCCCGCCAGCCAGCCAGCCCGCCAGCCCGCCAGCCAGCCAGCCCGCCCGCATTCGCCAATCTAATAACCAGTTTTTTCCTTCGGAAAACCTGGTTAAAAATGGTCACTCAAGTAAGATTATTTCATTTTAAAACATACAACTGAGCCTTTTCACAGTTAAAATTATTTGCAGATTATACATAAACATGACAATATCATTATCTGTGTCAGTTAATGCCCAGTCAATGCGCACAAATTATGTGAAATCATGTACATGAATATATATTGTTTACAAAGGGATTATGCTGACATGTTCATTGGATATGGCCACAATTGCATGTATTGTTTTGTTTCTTGTGGCCAGAGTTGTTTCCAGCAAATGTTAAAGTAGCATTGAATCAAAGGAAATGAATGCTATACACACAATTTAAAAACAGTTGTGCAAAAATCTTATTTTCAGCCGTAATGCACCATATTAAAATGTTCTCACCTGCCGACCAGTTTTTCATTGGCATCCTTCAGAATTTCAATTTCTCTTTTCAGACTATTTACTTGTTCATTCAGCTGAAAGCGCCAAAATATACAGGTATGAGTAGATACAAAATAATAATAACACTTTTAAGTATAAACTTAAAGTATGACAACATATAAAAGCAGTTTAGAAAAATAAACTCTTAAACTACTGTAAGTTATGCTTAGACAATGATGTAAACATGAGATTATGTTTTCATTTTCTGACAAACATGTTATTTTTAACACAAAACTAAGTTTTTTGAAATTTGCACCAAAAATTAAATTGAAATTTTAAAGATAAAATGACATTAAATTTCCATACAATTATGTAATCAGAGCCCTAGCCTCAATATATCATACTTTACTTGTATGAAATCATTCTGCTTTGCTGAGCCCAGTTTGAGTTAATACTTAACCTTTTTAAGCTCATGCTTCTTTGCCAAGCTCAGTTTGAGTTCGTTCTCTCCCAATATTTACCTGTATAACCTCATGCTGCTTGGCTGAGCCCATCTTGAGTTCATTCTGTCCCAATATTTACCTGTATTAAGCTCATGCTGCTTTGCTGAGCCCAGTTTAAGTTCAGTCTCTCCCAATATTTACCTGTATGAGCTCATGCTGCTTGGCTGAGCCCAGTTTGAGTTCATTCTCTCCCAATATTTACCTGTATAACCTCATGCTGCTTGGCTGAGCCCATCTTGAGTTCATTCTGTCCCAATATTTTCCTGTATAAGCTCATGCTGCTTTGCTGAGCCCAGTTTGAGTTCATTCTCTCCCAATATTTACCTGTATAAGCTCATGCTGCTTGGCTAAGCCCAGTTTGAGTTCGTTCTCTCCCAATATTTACCTGTATAACCTCATGCTGCTTGGCTGAGCCCAGTTTGAGTTCGTTCTGTCCCAATATTTACCTGTATAACCTCATGCTGCTTGGCTGAGCCCAGTTTGAGTTCGTTCTGTCCCAATATTTACCTGTATAACCTCATGCTGCTTTGCCAAGCCCAGTTTGAGTTCAGTCTGTCCCAATATTTACCTGTATAACCTCATGCTGCTTTGCTGAGCCCAGTTTGAGTTCATTCTCTCCCAATATTTACCTGTATAACCTCATGCTGATTTGCTGAGCCCAGTTTGAGTTCATTCTCTCCCAATATTTACCTGTATAACCTCATGCTGCTTGGCTGAGCCCAGTTTGAGTTCGTTCTGTCCCAATATTTACCTGTATAACCTCATGCTGCTTTGCCGAGCCCAGTTTGAGTTCAGTCTGTCCCAATATTTACCTGTATAAGCTCATGCTGCTTGGCTGAGCCCAGTTTGAGTTCGTTCTCTCCCAATATTTACCTGTATAAGCTCATGCTGCTTGGCTGAGCCCAGTTTGAGTTCGTTCTGTCCCAATATTTACCTGTATAACCTCATGCTGCTTTGCGGAGCCCAGTTTGAGTTCAGTCTGTCCCAATATTTACCTGTATAAGCTCATGCTGCTTGGCTGAGCCCAGTTTGAGTTCGTTCTCTCCCAATATTCACCTGTATAACCTCATGCTGCTTTGCTGAGCCCAGTTTGAGTTCGTTCTGTCCCAATATTCACCTGTATAACCTCATGCTGATTGGCTGAGCCCAGTTTGAGTTCGTTCTCTCCCAATATTTACCTGTATAAGCTCATGCTGCTTGGCTAAGCCCAGTTTGAGTTCGTTCTCTCCCAATATTTACCTGTATAACCTCATGCTGCTTGGCTGAGCCCAGTTTGAGTTCATTCTCTCCCAATATTTACCTGTATAACCTCATGCTGCTTTGCTGAGCCCAGTTTGAGTTCGTTCTGTCCCAATATTCACCTGTATAACCTCATGCTGCTTTGCTGAGCCCAGTTTGAGTTCGTTCTGTCCTAATATTTACCTGTATGAGCCCAGTTTGAGTTCGTTCTGTCCTAATATTTACCTGTATAAGCTCATGCTGCTTTGCTGAGCCCAGTTTGAGTTCGTTCTGTCCCAATATTTACCTGTATAACCTCATGCTGCTTTGCTGAGCCCAGTTTGAGTTCGTTCTGTCCCAATATTCACCTTTATAACCTCATGCTGCTTTGCTGAGCCCAGTTTGAGTTCAGTCTCTCCCAATATTTACCTGTATAGGCTCATGCTGCTTTGCTGAGCCCATCTTGAGTTCGTTCTCTCCCAATATTTACCTGTATAACCTCATGCTGCTTTGCTGAGCCCAGTTTGAGCTTGTTCTCTCCCAATATTTACCTGTATAACCTCATGCTGCTTTGCTGAGCCCAGTTTGAGCTAATTCTGTCCCAATATTTACCTGTATGAGCTCATGCTGCTTTGCTGAGCCCAGTTTGAGTTCGTTCTCTCCCAATATTTACCTGTATAAGCTCATGCTGCTTTGCTGAGCCCAGTTTGAGTTCGCTCTCTCCCAATATTTACCTGTATAACCTCATGCTGCTTGGCTGAGCCCAGTTTGAGTTCATTCTCTCCCAATATTTACCTGTATAAGCTCATGCTGCTTTGCTGAGCCCAGTTTGAGTTCGTTCTCTCCCAATATTTACCTGTATAACCTCATGCTGCTTTGCTGAGCCCAGTTTGATATTGTTCTCTCCCAATATTTACCTGTATAACCTCATGCTGCTTGTCTGAGCCCAGTTTGAGTTCGCTCTCTCCCAATATTTACCTGTATAACCTCATGCTGCTTTGCTGAGCCCAGTTTGAGTTCGTTCTGTCCCAATATTTACCTGTATAACCTCATGCTGCTTTGCTGAGCCCAGTTTGAGTTCGTTCTGTCCCAATATTTACCTGTATAACCTCATGCTGCTTGGCTGAGCCCAGTTTGAGTTCATTCTCTCCCAATATTTACCTGTATAAGCTCATGCTGCTTTGCTGAGCCCAGTTTAAGTTCATTCTCTCCCAATATTTACCTGTATAACCTCATGCTGCTTTGCTGAGCCCAGTTTGAGTTCGTTCTCTCCCAAAATTTACCTGCATAAGCTCATGCTGCTTTGCTGAGCCCAGTTTGAGTTCATTCTCTCCCAATATTTACCTGTATAACCTCATGCTGCTTTGCTGAGCCCAGTTTGAGTTCGCTCTCTCCCAATATTTACCTGTATAACCTCATGCTGCTTGGCTGAGCCCAGTTTGAGTTCAGTCTGTCCCAATATTTACCTGTATAACCTCATGCTGCTTTGCTGAGCCCAGTTTGAGTTCATTCTCTCCCAATATTTACCTGTATAACCTCATGCTGCTTTGCTGAGCCCAGTTTGATATTGTTCTCTCCCAATATTTACCTGTATAAGCTCATGCTGCTTTGCTGAGCCCAGTTTGAGTTCGTTCTCTCCCAATATTTACCTATATAACCTCATGCTGCTTTGCTGAGCCCAGTTTGAGTTCATTCTCTCCCAATATTTACCTGTATAACCTCATGCTGCTTTGCTGAGCCCAGTTTGAGTTCGCTCTCTCCCAATATTTACCTGTATAACCTCATGCTGCTTTGCTGAGCCCAGTTTGAGTTCGTTCTGTCCCAATATTTACCTGTATAAGCTCATGCTGCTTTGCTGAGCCCAGTTTGAGTTCATTCTCTCCCAATATTTGCCTGTATAACCTCATGCTGCTTTGCTGAGCCCAGTTTGAGTTCGCTCTCTCCCAATATTTACCTGTATAACCTCATGCTGCTTTGCTGAGCCCAGTTTGAGTTCATTCTCTCCCAAAATTTACCTGTATAAGCTCATGCTGCTTTGCTGAGCCCAGTTTGAGTTCATTCTCTCCCAATATTTACCTGTATAACCTCATGCTGCTTTGCTGAGCCCAGTTTGAGTTCATTCTCTCCCAATATTTACCTGTATAAGCTCATGCTGCTTGGCTGAGCCCAATTTGAGTTCGCTCTCTCCCAATATTTACCTGTATTCATGCTGCTTGGCTGAGCCCAGTTTGAGCTAATTCTCTCCTAATATATACCTGTATAAGCTCATGCTGCTTTGCTGAGCCCAGTTTGAGTTCATTCTCTCCCAATATTTACCTGTATAAGCTCATGCTGCTTTGCTGAGCCCAGTTCGAGTTCATTCTCTCCCAATATTTTCCTGTATAACCTCATGCTGCTTTGCTGAGCCCAGTTTGAGTTCGCTCTCTCCCAATATTTACCTGTATAACCTCATGCTGCTTTGCTGAGCCCAGTTTGAGTTCATTCTCTCCCAAAATTTACCTGTATAAGCTCATGCTGCTTTGCTGAGCCCAGTTTGAGTTCAGTCTCTCCCAAAATTTACCTGTATAAGCTCATGCTGCTTTGCTGAGCCCAGTTTGAGTTCAGTCTCTCCCAATATTTACCTGTATAACCTCATGCTGCTTGGCTGAGCCCAGTTTGAGTTCATTCTCTCCCAATATTTACCTGTATAACCTCATGCTGCTTGGCTGAGCCCATCTTGAGTTCATTCTCTCCCAAAATTTACCTGTATAAGCTCATGCTGCTTTGCTGAGCTCAGTTTGAGTTCATTCTCTCCCAATATTTACCTGTATAACCTCATGCTGCTTTGCTGAGCCCAGTTTGAGTTCGTTCTCTCCCAAAATTTACCTGCATAAGCTCATGCTGCTTTGCTGAGCCCAGTTTGAGTTCATTCTCTCCCAATATTTACCTGTATAACCTCATGCTGCTTTGCTGAGCCCAGTTTGAGTTCGCTCTCTCCCAATATTTACCTGTATAACCTCATGCTGCTTGGCTGAGCCCAGTTTGAGTTCAGTCTGTCCCAATATTTACCTGTATAACCTCATGCTGCTTTGCTGAGCCCAGTTTGAGTTCATTCTCTCCCAATATTTACCTGTATAACCTCATGCTGCTTTGCTGAGCCCAGTTTGATATTGTTCTCTCCCAATATTTACCTGTATAAGCTCATGCTGCTTTGCTGAGCCCAGTTTGAGTTCGTTCTCTCCCAATATTTACCTATATAACCTCATGCTGCTTTGCTGAGCCCAGTTTGAGTTCATTCTCTCCCAATATTTACCTGTATAACCTCATGCTGCTTTGCTGAGCCCAGTTTGAGTTCGCTCTCTCCCAATATTTACCTGTATAACCTCATGCTGCTTTGCTGAGCCCAGTTTGAGTTCGTTCTGTCCCAATATTTACCTGTATAAGCTCATGCTGCTTTGCTGAGCCCAGTTTGAGTTCATTCTCTCCCAATATTTACCTGTATAACCTCATGCTGCTTTGCTGAGCCCAGTTTGAGTTCGCTCTCTCCCAATATTTACCTGTATAACCTCATGCTGCTTTGCTGAGCCCAGTTTGAGTTCATTCTCTCCCAAAATTTACCTGTATAAGCTCATGCTGCTTTGCTGAGCCCAGTTTGAGTTCATTCTCTCCCAATATTTACCTGTATAACCTCATGCTGCTTTGCTGAGCCCAGTTTGAGTTGATTCTCTCCCAATATTTACCTGTATAAGCTCATGCTGCTTGGCTGAGCCCAATTTGAGTTCGCTCTCTCCCAATATTTACCTGTATTCATGCTGCTTGGCTGAGCCCAGTTTGAGCTAATTCTCTCCTAATATATACCTGTATAAGCTCATGCTGCTTTGCTGAGCCCAGTTTGAGTTCATTCTCTCCCAATATTTACCTGTATAAGCTCATGCTGCTTTGCTGAGCCCAGTTTGAGTTCATTCTCTCCCAATATTTACCTGTATAACCTCATGCTGCTTTGCTGAGCCCAGTTTGAGTTCGCTCTCTCCCAATATTTACCTGTATAACCTCATGCTGCTTTGCTGAGCCCAGTTTGAGTTCATTCTCTCCCAAAATTTACCTGTATAAGCTCATGCTGCTTTGCTGAGCCCAGTTTGAGTTCATTCTCTCCCAATATTTACCTGTATAACCTCATGCTGCTTTGCTGAGCCCAGTTTGAGTTCATTCTCTCCCAATATTTACCTGTATAAGCTCATGCTGCTTTGCTGAGCCCAGTTTGAGTTCATTCTCTCCCAATATTTACCTGTATAACCTCATGCTGCTTTGCTGAGCCCAGTTTGAGTTCATTCTCTCTTAATATTTACCTGTATAAGCTCATGCTGCTTGGCTGAGCCCAATTTGAGTTCGCTCTCTCCCAATATTTACCTGTATTCATGCTGCTTGGCTGAGCCCAGTTTGAGCTAATTCTCTCCTAATATATACCTGTATAAGCTCATGCTGCTTTGCTGAGCCCAGTTTGAGTTCATTCTCTCCCAATATTTACCTGTATAAGCTCATGCTGCTTTGCTGAGCCCAGTTTGAGTTCAGTCTCTCCCAATATTTACCTGTATAACCTCATGCTGCTTGGCTGAGCCCAGTTTGAGTTCGTTCTGTCCCAATATTTACCTTTATAACCTCATGCTGCTTTGCTGAGCCCAGTTTGAGTTCGTTCTGTCCTAATATTTACCTGTATAAGCTCATGCTGCTTTGCTGAGCCCAGTTTGAGTTCGTTCTGTCCCAATATTCACCTGTATAACCTCATGCTGCTTTGCTGAGCCCAGTTTGAGTTCGTTCTGTCCCAATATTTACCTATATAACCTCATGCTGCTTTGCTGAGCCCAGTTTGAGTTCGTTCTGTCCCAATATTTACCTATATAACCTCATGCTGCTTTGCTGAGCCCAGTTTGAGTTCGTTCTGTCCCAATATTTACCTGTATAACCTCATGCTGCTTTGCCGAGCCCAGTTTGAGTTCGTTCTGTCCCAATATTTACCTGTATAAGCTCATGCTGCTTTGCTGAGCCCAGTTTGAGTTCGTTCTGTCCTAATATTTACCTGTATAACCTCATGCTGCTTTGCTGAGCCCAGTTTGAGTTCGTTCTGTCCCAATATTCACCTGTACAACCTCATGCTGCTTTGCTGAGCCCAGTTTGAGTTCGTTCTGTCCCAATATTTACCTGTATAAGCTCATGCTGCTTTGCTGAGCCCAGTTTGAGTTCGTTCTGTCCCAATATTTACCTGTATAACCTCATGCTGCTTGGCTGAGCCCAGTTTGAGTTCGTTCTGTCCCAATATTTACCTGTATAAGCTCATGCTGCTTTGCTGAGCCCAGTTTGAGTTCATTCTCTCCCAATATTTACCTGTATAACCTCATGCTGCTTGGCTAAGCCCAGTTTGAGTTCGTTCTCTCCCAATATTTACCTGTATAACCTCATGCTGCTTTGCTGAGCCCAGTTTGAGTTCATTCTCTCCCAATATTTACCTGTATAACCTCATGCTGCTTTGCTGAGTCCAATTTGAGTTCGTTCTGTCCTAATATTTACCTGTATAAGCTTATGCTGATTGGCTGAGCCCAGTTTGAGTTCATTCTCTCCCAATATTTACCTGTATAACCTCATGCTGCTTTGCTGAGTCCAATTTGAGTTTGTTCTCTCCCAATATTTACCTGTATAACCTCATGCTGCTTTGCCGAGCCCAGTTTGAGTTCGTTCTGTCCCAATATTTACCTGTATAAGCTCATGCTGCTTGGCTGAGCCCAGTTTGAGTTCGTTCTCTCCCAATATTTACCTGTATGAGCTCATGCTGATTGTCTGAGCCCAGTTTGAGTTCGCTCTCTCCCAATATTAACCTGTATGAGCTCATGCTGCTTGGCTGAGCCCAGTTTGAGTTCATTCTCTCCCAATATTTACCTGTATAACCTCATGCTGCTTTGCTGAGTCCAATTTGAGTTTGTTCTCTCCCAATATTTACCTGTATAACCTCATGCTGCTTTGCTGAGCCCAGTTTGAGTTCGTTCTGTCCCAATATTTACCATTATAAGCTCATGCTGCTTTGCTGAGCCCAGTTTGAGTTCATTCTCTCCCAATATTTACCTGTATAACCTCATGCTGCTTTGCTGAGTCCAATTTGAGTTTGTTCTCTCCCAATATTTACCTGTATTAAGCTCATGCTGCTTGGCTGAGCCCAGTTTGAGTTCGTTCTGTCCCAATATTTACCTATATAACCTCATGCTGCTTTGCTGAGCCCAGTTTGAGTTCGCTCTCTCCCAATATTTACCTGTATAAGCTCATGCTGCTTGGCTGAGTCCAATTTGAGTTTGTTCTCTCCCAATATTTACCTGTATAACCTCATGCTGCTTTGCTGAGCCCAGTTTGAGTTCGTTCTCTCCCAATATTTACCTATATAACCTCATGCTGATTGGCTGAGCCCAGTTTGAGTTCGTTCTCTCCCAATATTTACCTGTATGAGCTCATGCTGATTGGCTGAGCCCAGTTTGAGTTCGTTCTGTCCCAATATTTACCTATATAACCTCATGCTGATTGGCTGAGCCCAGTTTGAGTTCGTTCTCTCCCAATATTTACCTGTATAAGCTCATGCTGCTTGGCTGAGTCCAATTTGAGTTCGTTCTCTTCCAATATTTACCTATATAACCTCATGCTGATTGGCTGAGCCCAGTTTGAGTTCGTTCTCTCCCAATATTTACCTATATAACCTCATGCTGATTGGCTGAGCCCAGTTTGAGTTCGTTCTCTCCCAATATTTACCTGTATAAGCTCATGCTGATTGGCTGAGCCCAGTTTGAGTTCGTTCTCTCCCAATATTTACCTGTATGAGCTCATGCTGATTGGCTGAGCCCAGTTTGAGTTCGTTCTGTCCCAATATTTACCTGTATGAGCTCATGCTGCTTTGCTGAGCCCAGTTTGAGTTCGCTCTCTCCCAATATTTACCTGTATAAGCTCATGCTGCTTTGCTGAGCCCATCTTGAGTTCGTTCTGCAGGGCGAGGCTCCGGTTCTGTTCTTCCTTCAGCTGCATGTTCACACTCTCCATCTCCATCAGCAAAGTGTCGTGACTCCGCTTCACACTGCGTAGGTTCTAGAATGACATGCATCTAGTGTTAGCATCAATAATGTTTTCAGCTATATAGTATTATCAAAAAAGGTGTTTAAATTAACCATACTATCAAATGAACCATAATTTCCAATAAACCAAACTGTCCGATAAACCATACTACCCAATAAACCATTCTACCCAATGAACCATACTGTCAAATGAACCATACTGTCCAATGAACCAAACTGTCCAATGAAACATACTTTCTTATGAACCATACTTTCCAATCAACCAAATTGTCCACTGAACCATACTATCCAATGATTCATACTATCCAATGTACCATATTTTCCAATTAACCAAACTGTCTAATGAACCATATTTTCCAATGAACCATTCTTTCCAATGAATCATACTTTCCAATGAATCATCCTATCCAATGAACCATACTGACCAATCAACCAATTGTCCAATGAGCCATACTATCCAATGAACCATATTGTCCAATGAACCATACTGTCCAACGAACCAAAATAATGAACCATATTTTCCAATTAACCATAGGTTCCAATGAACCACATTCTCCAATAAAACATACTGTTCGATTGAACCATACTGTCTGATTAACCATTCTGTCCAATCAGCCATACTTTCCAACAAACCATATTGACCAATGAACCATACTAGGTATCAAATGAACCCTCCTGTCCAATCAACCATACTGCCCAAATAACCGTACTGTCCAGTGAACCATACTGTCCTATCAACCATGTTGTCATACGAACAATACAATCAAATTGACCATACTGTACAATGAAAAAGCATCATCAAATTTGACCAAATATACCAATAGCCGATGTACAATCTATTGGCATATGGTGTTTTCCTAAGAGGCACAAAAGCAAACTGACATTTCTACATCCCTGGGCATATTATAGCCAGCAGCACCACCAGTTTTAAGTCAATCTTCTTCATTTGAAATGGTATTTCAATATAATAAGGAGTGTCATAAAATGGGAAGAGGCTGGGATTCGACCAGTTTAAGCATATAGTCATTATTCCTTTTCCCGCTCCAACGGATCTAAAAGTCATGGCATGGAGTATATTTAATTGTGTAAGTGAGTACTGACTGTAAAACTATAATAGTATATATAATTGTGTAAATTATTCTTGAAACACCATCAAACATTTGTAATGTGTCATGACTTCTATTCAGGAAAAATAAGCAATTATTTAATGCTATGTGAAGAAATATTTCAAATGAATGGAATATTCACAATACTTTTCTCAACAGACTATCTAGGGACTACTTTTTTCAATTTAAATTTGATCTGATTTTTTTTTAATAAATGCATTTATTTCTTTTCACCATTCATCATAGTAAATCATCAGCAAGAAGTAAAAATAATCAGCTGGAATGTTAATAGTACCATTGCTTCTCAGAATTTCTAATTAGATCTCAGAATAAACATATTTTTTAATGAATAACATTGTTAATTAACATGGATTTGGGTCTCTCTTAGTTTAATTGAAATTACATTTACAAATTTATTACAATCAAAAATGTCACTAGAATTTTTATTTATTAACCAAATTATTATGGCAACAATAAGAAAATACTACAGGTATACATGTCTAGAAAGTAACTAATTTGAAAATAATAATCGAAAATTAAAAAAAAAGAACATTTGTTTGTGTTTTGGATATTACCTTGACATAATAATCTCAGTTTATTGTAATCACACAAGCATATATATTTTCACACTTAACTGTGAAAATTATTTCAAGGCAAAAACCCAAAAGCTAACAAATGTCCTCAGTTTTCAACCTACTGTAGATACTAAGATAGAAAAGTTGTCATCAGAAAACCAGACATTGTATAATAACTGTGTAATCCCCACAAAAAATTATAATTTGTATAATATTTGTTACGCTCATACTTCTTCCAGCATGCTGTATTTCTCCTGCAGCATCAAGAACTTGGTTGATTTCTCTTTCACTTCCCGCTGTAGTTTGATCATGTCAATATTCTCCTGCACGCTTGTCCTGTAAACAAAATCATCATGTATGAACTGAGTCATGCATAAATGGGTCTTATGACATATGTTGCCAGCGGAGCACCAGGCTAGCCTGTACTTGTCAGAAAGTATGCTGATATCTACTGAGACTGAAAAACCTTGCATGACTTTATACCAGGTAACTGTAGCTCCTGACTGCGCCATTGCCCTATAGTATGTAAGACCCATTTTCCCATGATGTGCCTCATGGTGATTTCACAGGGCAAATTAGAAAACAGGGGTTTCACTGGTCAAACAAAGTTGTTACCACTTTATTGCAACATACAAAACCATTCCATGTCTGTATATCAAATCCTTGTTATATGGTCAATGACATCAATGTAAAACAGTTAATTGAATTATTGTTATTATCCTGCATTCCATTAATGTCTTTGACTCAATTATAACTGTTACAAGTATATAAACACATAAATTTCAAGATTATCTTTTTAAGTCTTAATATGCTTTATTTTATATAAATAAGCCATCCTCTGTGAAAAGGGGTTTAGCAGTTTGACAAATCTGCACGGGCTAATCAGGGACGACACTTTCTGCTTTTATGGTATTTTCTGTTTAAAGAAAGTCTATTCAAAGAAAAACCCAGTTTCGGTGGAAAGTTACGTCCCTGATCTTAGATGACACTTTACGCACATGCATTAAACCCCTTTTTCACAGAGCACGGCCCTAATAAATACTTTTGTGCACATGAGTCACCATAGTTCCAGTTGCCATTGAATGTTCTTTTAGCTACTAAATTGTCACAATCGGGTGTTGTCAACAGGATACAAATACATACACGACAGTAAACCCTTTACGACGTAGATACGTATTTTGATGCATTTGTAGTCCCTTATAAAGTTAAGTTTAATTAAAGACTTTCCTTACTAGTTTTTGTCAACTATGGAAAAATGAAATTGTCAAAAATGCGATATCTAATAATTATTAATGAAAAAAGGAAGAAAATAATAGGATAAATAGAATATTATGTGAGTTTTGGATAAAGATCAAGTTTATCATGCTCTGCTCGAACTCGGCAAGCCTCGCTCTTCCATAGTTCTAAGCCTCACATGATAAACTTGATCTTTGTCCAAAACTCACATAATATTCTCTATATTTATGACATAGGTGACAAGATTTGCATGAAGATTATTTGGTCTGGTTTCCACAAAGAAGTCTTGGTCTGGTTCCCACTCACCGTTGCTCTGCAGTAATCTGATGTTTGATCTTGGTAAGATCTTCCTCATATTCCTTCTCTTTAAGGTGAACCTGCAAACAGTTATGAACTATGTCAGGGAGATTACCGAAGCCATGTGAGGGGAATACACTTGTATTGTGATTGCAATGCTGTGTATGTAGTCTCTTAGAAAGTTATATTTAATTAAATACCTTTCTTACTGTATTCTAGTTTTAAAGGCTTCATTTCCAACCCTTAGTTACTGATGAGCAGCAAACAGCATAAAACCTGAACAGACTGCGAGTTACTCGCAGGCTGTTCGGGTTTTAGGCTGGTTGCACATGGCCATTTTTACTTTGCTTCTTATGGGGTAAAGGGTTAAAGAGCTAATCCAAGGGCTGAAGCTCGTACCTGTTCTCGTAGCTGTCTCATCTCCAGCTCATACATGTTGATCTGCTCATTCTGCTGGGCTACAAGGCTCTCTCTGCAACACATCACATTGACAAACAGTCAGCAGTGCTTTGTTTCGTTCAAATTTGGGTCCTGTTTGGGGACCAATACAAACAGTCAGCAGTGTTTTGTTTCATTCAAATTTGGGTCCTGTAAGAGGACCAATGCCCAATGGAATAAAGAATATATTTTTCCCAAATGGGACCTGAAAATTCCCAATTGAAGATTTTTTGAAAAATTAAAAAATGTGTTTTTATAAATCTCATCATTTAATTCATCTCAAATCCAGCTCTATAAGTGAACCCCTTAGTAAATATAATATTTATATCACTTTCATTCTCAATATACATTATTTGTTGGCAAGAATTGAACAAGACTAATTTCCCAAATTTCCTCAAATGACGCGAATTTTCCCAATTCAAAGGAACCCAGCTTCATTCCCAAAATGGTGAAAAACAAGAAACCGTCGGAGACGGGTGATGCTCCCCAAAGTTTTTTTTTGTCACAATATTGCACAATATATTCAGATAAAAGGAAACGTCTTGAGGGGCATAACTTTGGACAAAATGATACGATGGATGGTTTAGCAACTTAAAAATGTCAAAGGGCCATAACTCTCTAAATAAATCATCTAACCAGAACCCACTAATAACATGCGCATCTCCTCAAGGTAGTTAAGCTTCCCGTAAAGCTTCATTGTATTCCAGTCAGTAGTTGGGGAGAAATAGCTCGGACAAGAATTGCACTATATGTACAGTTTATAGAAAAATTTTAAGAGCCATAACTCTTGTGAAAAATCATCTGACCATAACCGGCTGATAATATGCACATCTCCTGTTGGTAGTGAAGCTTCCTATAAAGTTTCATTGAATTCCAGTAATAAGTTGCGGAGAAATAGCTCGGACAAGAATTAAACTATATGTACAATGGAAAATTTCAAAGGGCCATAACTCTGTGAAAAATCCTCGGACAAGAACCGGCTGATAATATGCACATCTCCTCTTGGTAGTGAAGCTTCCCATAAAGTTTCATTGAATTCCGGTCATTAGTTGCTGAGAAATAGCCCGGACAAGAATTGCACTATATGTACACTTAATGGAAAATTTCAAAGGGCCATAACTCTGTGAAAAATCATCCGACCAGAACCGGCTGATAATATGCACATCTCCTCTTGGTAGTAAAGCTTTGCATAAAGTTTAATTGAATTCCGGTCATTAATTGCGAGAAATAGCCCGGACAAAAATTTTGGGGGAGCATAAAAACACTGGTCAGTCACTTTGTGCAATAATTGTGTCTTGTTCTGTGAAAATTGGGCAATATGCATGTGTGTATAGTGTCATCCCTGATTAGCCTGTGCAGTCTGCACAGGCTAATCAGGGACGACACTTTCCGCT
Source organism: Dreissena polymorpha (assembly GCF_020536995.1). NCBI lineage: Eukaryota > Metazoa > Mollusca > Bivalvia > Myida > Dreissenidae > Dreissena > Dreissena polymorpha. The sequence goes on from NC_068363.1 coordinate 38,003,289, forward strand.
TTTATGGTATTTTTAGTTTCAAGGAAGTCCCTTCTTACCATAAATCAAGTTTAGGCAGAAAGTGTCGTCCTTGATTTGCCTGTGCGGACTGCACAGGCTAATCTGGGACGACACTTTACGCACATGCATTAAGCCCAATTTTCTCAGAACACGACACAATTTATAGATATCAGAGATATACTTAGTCATCGAAATTAGCAGTTCGACCAGACAAGCTTGAATTCCAACATTATTGAAAGAAACCAAGAAAGTTTACAAACCTCCCTAAATAAAGCCAAAATTATGAGCAAGTCTGATTTAACATGTACAAGTGCAGGTCTTACATGTATTCGCTAATTTTTTTCACTGCTTCCTCCAGCTAAACAAATTCACCACAGTTTTTAAATTGCATTGTTAATTTGAGCAATTAGTGAATAATTCTTTACAAACAATTAACAAACAAGTTAATTGATAGTGCTATCGGAAACCATCCTTACATAAAGGTAATTAGCAGCCATCATGGTGGAAACCACTTACAAGCGATTGTTCACATTCACCATAGTATGTCAAACGCATGGTTAATGTAAGAAATGAGTGACACATTCTTTACAAACAATACACATTCATTATTATTTACATTGTCAATTGAACACAGCCTGATACGACAGTAATTAGCGGCAAGGTGGCAGTCACTTACAGGCGATGGTTCTCCATGCGGGTGTCCTCCAGGGCCGAGTAGTGCACCGTGTGACTTTGACCTCGGGATGGGCTACCAGGGGCTCCCCTGGGGAAACAAGGCAAATATGATTGAACATGGATTGTTTTAATTATATTTGAGTCATGCTCTGATATAACGGGGTTAAATGCATGTTCTTTAAGTGTCATCCCAGATGCAGTCAACACAGGCTAATCAGGGATGACACTTTCCGCCTAAACTGTATTTTTTTTGTCAAGAACAGTCTTCCTTAAAACAAAAAATACAAATAAAGTGGAAAGTGTCATCCCTGATTAGCCTGTGCAGACTGCAAAGGCTAACCTGGGAGAACACTTTACGCACATGGATTAAGCCTGTTTTCACAAAAGTATTTAAATGTTAGCCTTACACAAAGCTAACAATGTTTTTGTAGTTCTGGTATCTATTGAACATAATTAAACAGAAACAAATGCTACATTTAATGATGCATGTGCCTCAAGAGGAAGCCGGGTCTGTATTGATTAATTGGCTTATTTTAACAAGTGCTATCAGGTTTTTTTTTCCACTTTTTGGGACGATAGCCCATGGCTTTGGAATTGGGAATTTTATCGGCATTTTCATGAAATTGGGAAAATAAATTCATTAGCCTTTTTATTCCAAACGAAAAGTCCACTGATTAGGGATTTTTTTATTTTATTTTTGGAAATTGGGAATTTTTTGCCACATTTTGGGGAAAAAAGTATACTTTTTGGGATTGGGAACATAGCCGAATTTCGGCTATAAAATCGGGCCAAAAAAACCCCTGGTTACTCTAATAGTAGGTCGATGTCAAGGTCAAAATGAAGTAAGGTGATCAGGTGTTTTGTTAGTATACGATCAAAAGCAGCTATAGCATAGTAAGAGACAATGGACCTAGTTCTATGTTTTTTCAGCAGTCCAATAATAAGAGACCACCTACCTAGTTCTATGGTCCTGTGGAGGACCAGTCACTCTCATGTTCTTAGTAAGCCTTGGATCTGGGGCAGTCTTGTGAATGCCCTACAAACAACAGATACCACTAAGTAAAGAAGATAATCATTTGTAACAACACTGACAGGATAAAACCAATTGAATGGTATCATGACCATACTAATATACAATTTTGGACATATAATTGGTACCATTACACATCTAAAAATTCTAATAAAGGTAAAATATTGCTCCTTTTAAAAAACATGGGGACAAATTTCTCACTAAGTTTAATGAAGTATGGGCAAGAAATGTAGCCTCTAGAATGTTCACAAACTTTTTAATTAATTCAACTTAGTGAGCTCTTTTTGACCCCAAAGTGTCCCAGTTTTTAATTCAGCCAAGATTTAATCTGGACCAATATTTTTACCGTGTTTTATGAATAATTGTCTTATATATATGGCCTCTACATTTTTCACAAGACAATGGTTTAGGAAACATGACAAATGCCAGACAATGCAATCACAAAAGCTCAACATTTTTAAACCCACTTGGCAGTCAGGTTTTTTAACAAAGCCAGCAAGATAGTATTCTGCTACCACTTAATTTACATCAATTACAGGGAAACAACAAGAGATGTGTTTGTCAGAAACACAATGCCCCCTATTGCACCGCTTTGAAGACATAAATTTGACATTTGACCTTGAAGGATGACCTTGACCTTTCACCACTCAAAATGTGCAGCTCCATGAGATACACATGCATGCCAAATATCAAGTTGCTATCTTCACTATTCAAAAAGTTATGACCAAACTTTAACGAAGGTTAAAGTTTTAGGAAAGAAAAATACGATAATATTTTACCATTGACCTTGAAGGATGACATTGACCTTAACTTTTTTACCACTCAAAATGTGCAGCTCCGTGAGATACACATGCATGCCAAATATGAAGTTGCTATCTTGAATATTGCAAAAGTTATCAAACTCTAACCAAGGTTAAAGTTTTGGGACACACATACAATGAATGAATAAATGAATGACAGACAGACAGGCCAAAAACAATATACCCCCGATCTTTCGATCCGGGGGCATAAAAAGTAAAACCAGTATCATAAACAGTGGTGTTTCATGGTACATTTATAAATGGACAATAAACTCTGCAAACAATATAATCACATTACCGTGTTGATTCTGGACATGGCATGTGGGTACTGTTGGGGTCTCTTGCTGGCAGATGCCAACTGCTGCTTGGCTAGTTCCAACTGAAACAATCATGATACATGAATCTGTAGCAAACTGCAGATACACAAACATAACAACAAAAAGGATCGTACACGAGGCAAATTATCACAAATTTAACAAAGCGTTTTAGTAAACAGAAATGTTAACACAAAGTACAAAATTATTGTTTATGTTATGACGGATATACAAAGAGGAGCTCCAGTTTAATAGCAAGAAAACAGCATTTCAACCCTAGGATTAAGACTATAGACATTACCACTTGCAAATACAAACAGCTATGTTTAACCGTGCATTTTCTACTCCATGTACAATTTAATGACCTATGTGATGTCAAAAATTTTAACCAAATAAAACACTCTCCAAATTATGTAATCAGTAAGTGTAAAGATTGATTAAAATTCTTAAAATCAGTATTAAATGATTATTGCTAATAAATGAATCTAATTTTCAGAATAGCCCATCATGTTATATTCATTCTTTTGATACAAACACTTAAAATTTTATTTTTTACAATCTGTTCCCACATTGATGTCATGTGTCACTTTTTCAACCTGATCAACAGATCACCTGAATATCCATTAAGGTAAATTACAAAACTGCACCTTTTCTCTGTATTGATGGCTTTACTTCTCAAGGCAGCTCAATAACAAAACTGTACCTTTTCTCTGTATTGATGGCTTTGCTTCTCAAGACAGCTCAATTACAAAACTGTACCTTTTCTCTGTATTGATGGCTTTGCTTCTCAAGGCAGCTCAATAACAAAACTGTACCTTTTCTCTGTATTGATGGCTTTGCTTCTCAAGGCAGCTCAATAACAAAACTGCACCTTTTCTCTGTATTGATGGCTTTGCTTCTCAAGACAGCTCAATTACAAAACTGTACCTTTTCTCTGTATTGATGGCTTTGCTTCTCAAGGCAGCTCAATAACAAAACTGTACCTTTTCTCTGTATTGATGGCTTTACTTCTCAAGGCAGCTCAATAACAAAACTGTACCTTTTCTCTGTATTGATGGCTTTGCTTCTCAAGACAGCTCAATAACAAAACTGTACCTTTTCTCTGTATTGATGGCTTTGCTTCTCAAGACAGCTCAATAACAAAACTGTACCTTTTCTCTGTATTGATGGCTTTGCTTCTCAAGACAGCTCAATAACAAAACTGTACCTTTTCTCTGTATTGATGGCTTTGCTTCTCAAGACAGCTCAATAACAAAACTGTACCTTTTCTCTGTATTGATGGCTTTGCTTCTCAAGGCGGCTCAATAACAAAACTGTACCTTTTCTCTGTATTGATGGCTTTACTTCTCAAGACAGCTCAATAACAAAACTGTACCTTTTCTCTGTATTGATGGCTTTGCTTCTCAAGGCGGCTCAAGAACAAAACTGTACCTTTTCTCTGTATTGATGGCTTTGCTTCTCAAGACAGCTCAATAACAAAACTGTACCTTTTCTCTGTATTGATGGCTTTGCTTCTCAAGACAGCTCAATAACAAAACTGTACCTTTTCTCTGTATTGATGGCTTTGCTTCTCAAGACAGCTCAATAACAAAACTGTACCTTTTCTCTGTATTGATGGCTTTGCTTCTCAAGACAGCTCAATAACAAAACTGTACCTTTTCTCTGTATTGATGGCTTTGCTTCTCAAGACAGCTCAATAACAAAACTGTACCTTTTCTCTGTATTGATGGCTTTGCTTCTCAAGGCGGCTCAATAACAAAACTGTACCTTTTCTCTGTATTGATGGCTTTACTTCTCAAGACAGCTCAATAACAAAACTGTACCTTTTCTCTGTATTGATGGCTTTGCTTCTCAAGACAGCTCAATAACAAAACTGTACCTTTTCTCTGTATTGATGGCTTTGCTTCTCAAGGCGGCTCAATAACAAAACTGTACCTTTTCTCTGTATTGATGGCTTTGCTTCTCAAGACAGCTCAATAACAAAACTGTACCTTTTCTCTGTATTGATGGCTTTACTTCTCAAGACAGCTCAATAACAAAACTGTACCTTTTCTCTGTATTGATGGCTTTGCTTCTCAAGGCGGCTAATTTTCTCATGCAGTTCGGCCATTTTCTCTTCTGTTTCAATATCTCTAATCTTCTTAGCTGCAAAGATAGTATGTTGGCATAATAACCAGCGACACATTTTTAAACAATGAAGAATTTCAAGTTCATCCTGTATAGCAATTTTACATACCCAATTATTTTTATTCACTGAAAACAAATTGAAACAAGGATATCAGTAAAACTGATGGATGCTCCCCAATGATGCTTTGGTGATATATGGGTTAAGTGTGTGGAAAAGAAAGTATGACCTTGAGAAAATATATTATTAGCCTTGATGACCTTGACCCCAGTGACTTCAAACCTCATCAAAAGGTAGAGGTCCATGCAAGGTACCTACATGCCAAATATGTAAGAGATCGGTAAAATATTGAAGACGCTATGAGAAACTGTAGCAAAAATGTGACAAAAAAATCTATTATTAGCCTCGGTGACCTTGACCCCAGTGACCTCAAACCTCAATCAAAAGGTAGAGGTCCATGCAAGGTACCTACATGCTAAATATGGAAGAGATCGGTAAAATATTGAAGGCGCTATGAGAAACTGTAAAAAAAGTTTGACGGAAAATCTATTATTAGCCTCGTTGACCTTGACCTTGACCCCTGTGACCTCAAACCTTATCAAAAGGTAGAAGTACATGCAAGGTACCTATATGCTAAATATGGAAGAGATTGGTAAAATATTGAAGGCGCTATGAGAAACTGTAAAAAAAGTGTGACGGAAAATCTATTATTAGCCTCGGTGACCTTGACCCCAGTGACCTCAAACCTTATCAAAAGGTAGAAGTACATGCAAGGTACCTATATGCTAAATATGGAAGAGATTGGTAAAATATTGCAGGCGCTATGAGAAACTGTAACAAAAGTGTGACGGAAAATCTATTAGTAGCCTCGGTGACCTTGACCTTGCCCCAGTGACCTCAAACCTCATCAAAAAGTAGAGGTCCATGCAAGGTACCTACATGCCAAATAGGTTAGAGATGGGTAAAATATTGAAAACGCTATGAGAAACTGTAACAAAAATGTGATGGAAAAATCTATTATTAGCCTCAGTGACCTTGACCCCAGTGACCTCAAACCTCATCAAAAGGTAGAGGTCCATGCAAGGTACCTTCATGCTAAATATGTAAGAGATCGGTAAAATATTGAAGGCGCTATGAGACGCTGTAACAAAAGTGCGACATACGGAAGGACAAACTGGCAACTATATGCTCCCCATATATATATATAGATATAAATATGGAGAGCATAAAAACAACAACTATATTTACATAGACCTGGGAAGCTTACACAATATCCTTACTCACCTGGTGGCCCTGTCCCAATATCGCCATCAACTGTTTTCTTTTTGTCATTCACCAATCGCAATAGCTTAGTGGCCATTCTATAACAGGAAAAAACACAATGACCTCTGCCATTTCAAACATGGTTTAATAGCTTTTTCCAACTTTTGTTATTCACTTTTTGTTTCCTTTGTTGTTTTAGTGAAAATATGTCACTAATTTGATTTCTTTTTCCAACTGAAATTAAAGTCCCAATAACGTTTTTAAACCCTCAATAATTAATGTTTCTGTCAAAGTCCAATGGTGTCCACCTAGCCATCGGGAGGTCACGGGTTCGATCCGCATTCAGGGAGCATTCTTTAGATCTTCCACAAAGACACCAAGTACTGGTTATAGGCCCAGAAAACAGACTCCGGAGCGTTTCTATAAGCCTGGGGCTTTCAATGCAATAGAGCTTAAATAAATAGTTTTTAACTGAAGTTCCATCTTAACGCAAACAATCCTACAAAAATGTGATGGCTTTGCAGTAATCGCTTGGTAATATTTTTGCAACTACCATATTCTATGGTAGCAACAACTTGAAAAAAGAAGGTTTTAAATACTAGAGCTCATATAAATAATATATAAGTCTTTATAACGTTTTTGTAAGTAAATTTTGTACAGAATCAGTTAGCATTTGTACTAATACATATCATGAGAATAAAGTGTACATGTTGTCAATTTTATATAACACAAAAATAAATACCCGTTAAGCAGGGATCATATTTTTTCGGTTTTGTCGGTCCTAGACCGATTGGGGTCATGAAAGACCGATTGAAAATCCCAAACAGTCGGTCCGATTCTGTTTGCTATTTAAATTCCCATGTCATGAAATCGATTACACAGTGTACATGCTAACACACCCTAATGACATTTTTATGGGCGGAACTTCACATAAAATAGTACACAAGAAAAATAATATACATTGAATTAATCTTTAGTAAAACCGTGTTAGAATCGAAATAATTCGTGTACTTTATACTTTGTTGTTGAATAATTCACGACCGGAAAATTAGATGCGTGGTTTCAAAGCTTCGCTCTCGTGATTAAATCCCTACGCATCTAAACTATCGTCCGTGGGTTATTTGACAACAAATTATTTATTAAATATTTGGTTGTTGTTGTCAGTAGCCAACCTACGCACAGACATTTGTTTGGTTCAGTGCATGTTTGTGAGCTATTATCGAGTCGACAAAAATTAAAAACATCGGTATAGACTTACACAGATTAATAATATTGACAACGATGAAAAAAGTCTGATAAAACAGCACACGAAACAACAATAAAATACAAAATGATAAAACCAGTTGAGAAAACTCGTTCCGTTTTTTAAAAAAATGCCTAAGGGAATTTTACTTGTACATGTATTATACCACCTTCATGAATGGCAAAATCAATGGTATATATTTTAACGTAATTTGTCATGATTTCGGATATACATTTTCGGATACTTTTCCCCATTTATATCCGGACCGATTGATGTTGCGGGAAAATATGATCCCTGCCGTTAAGTTACACCATATAAAATAGACAATATTTGCAGCTCCTTTCCATAGACCTCTCAAATCATGATGAAATTAAGAAACAAAATGTTGAAACCTCTTAATCTTGTCTTCCTGTTTTCTGGCATGTTTCTTTAATATGATGTTTTCCTCAGACATACGCAGGTACTTGTCTTCCAACACGTCACGTTCCCACTTGCTGACCAAACGCCGCTGTTGGGCTGCCTTCTGCTCAAGACCTGAGGAAGGGCCATTAAAAACGCTAAACATTTTGATTTCAACCAACATTTTTCCTCTGTAACATACTTCATTGTTGTGCTGTGATATAAGATTATAACTTTCTTGATGTGATTGATACTGAAAAGATTCCAAACAAGCTGACAAAAGCACTCATCCACATAATCTATAGAATCATAAAGAAATGCAGAGATGCATTTTCATTTTCATACTGAGTACACCTTTTAACAACAGGGCCATGATGGCCCTTAAATGCTCATCTGATTTTTAAGTACACCATTTGTTGAAGACATGACCCATATTTCAACATGACTATAATATTGTCAAAATAAATATTCTGGCCATGAACTCCGCTTAGTGGTAGATGAATAAAAGTTAACAAAGAAAATGTATGTACTCACCACCAATATTGGTGTCTTTCACAGGAATATGATCCACATCTGTCATGTTCTTTTTCTATGTGTGCTTCATTGGCATCATCTCTAAAATGCAAGAAAATTGATTGCATCAGTATCCACAATGTTTATTATAGGGATTTAGCAAAAGCAGAATAGCAGGAGGAACCCTCCCATTTAATGCTCCACCATTTTAAAACATCTTACTCCTTTTGCCAGTTTGTTTTATTTGTAAATGTTCTGGTTTATGCAGAAACACCCAATTTGATTCAATGGGCTATTGAAAATCAATACAGTAACTTACAATATTACTTGATATTAGCATCAAATTATATTTAATAAAGATCATACCTAATAAAATAATGCTGAATGGATGACTAAATATAAGTTCTTAAGTAGAAACAGCATATTTAAGTCACTTGCAATGTCCAAATGAATTTTTATGAACTAGATTGCCGTTGCAATTATTACCCCCTCCCCACGGCTATTTTAATCTCTTTGAATTCCTATTAATATCAGTGCTTTAAATAGGGGACATCTGTGTTTATACAATTCTTAAGCACATTCATTGTCAATATAGGTCATATTTTGGTTGTAAACTAGAAATCATAAATACACAAGATTATCGGGAAATGGATAGAGTTGGAACATGAACACATCCAGGGATCAACACATAGGAAAAATCTACTTAAATACTAAAATAAAAAATGAAACTTGCAATCTTATGACTGGTATGTTCAAAATTTAAAGTTTGATAGTCAGGCTAGAGGAAGCGCATGTTTTTATCGTTTTTTTAACTTTAAATCACTTCACCATGCATGACAAATCTAACAAACTTTTTTGCGGCCTTTCCCTTTTTGGGGGATTTTTTTTTACTTACTCTCTCATTATTACATGTGTACATGTTTGCACTATATTCATTGCATTTTTCATAATTTAGTATGTTTGAAAAGATTAAATTGAAATAGAATTAAGATATAATAATCATGAGACACATCTTTCTATTAAAAATTTTTTTTTTTTTTTTTTTTTTTTTTAGGGGGAATTTCCCCCCCCCCCCCAAAAGGGGAAAAAACGTATACTTTTCAGGTGGGGGACTGCCGTCGAAATTCGGCGGCAGATTTGATAGATTGAGGGCCCTGAAATTACATAAGAATACCACATAACCACATATGGATGCGTCTCAAAAAAATTTGTCACACGACATATATTTTCGCGATGCTATTTATGACCTTGAACAAATAAAAAACACTTTGACATATGCTAAATCACATGTAAATACATACCTCAGGAAAAATGATATCAATGACATCATAATTGTGTAGCGAATCGCACTAAATATTATCGCATTATTTGTTTTTCTTTGCAACCGTTCCAGAATTAAGACATTACTCAATTATCTCCCCCGAATACTCATCTTCAGTGGGTATAAGCCGAAGACTGGTTAACTACATATATTGACAGTCTTTACCAAACACAATTTACGTGAACATAACCCGTCTTAAATATATTGCCGAATCTCAGATTTCTGTCGAATTTATTTGCTTTGATCTTTTCGATATCTTATTGTTATTATTATCCTGACAAATCACAAACGCTTGTTAAAAAAAATATTTGTTTTAAACATTATAGTTAGCATCTCTATTCTTCCAGTATTATCGTGGTATTTCAATAACGACACCCTACTGTTTATTTGTCAGAATTCGTGACGCATTTTCCATTCGCTCTCAGAAAGAAGTTGTACGTGTGATCATGAGCAATATTCTGGTAAGTTGTCGTTGTTATCCATTAGAAACACATTTATTCACAAAATTTAAAGATATTCCGATCTAACTTTTTAGTCGTTTAGCTTTAATTTTTAACGTATTTACACCTTGTCTGCTCGCACTTTACCGATATCCCGAAAGGTTACATATCACTATAATAAGTTTAGGCCTAAAACCACAAAATCAGAAACCTTTGGATTTTCTTACCACAATTTTACGTAAAAAATCTTCAAGTTTAGAAGTCAACAAAAAACAAGACATTTATAAATTGTCTGCATTATTGATCAGATTTTAAGATATTTGTTGGTTTTCCGTTTTGAGAAGCTGTTCTGCCAAGGCAAGTGCTGGGCATCACACAAGCCATTCTATCCAGCAAAACTGACAGTGTTGGTTTACAGAAATCAACAAAGGAGGGATTCCCGAACTATCAAAGTTTCCAAGCTATACACACAGTTATTATCTGTGGTGATCTTTATTGGTTCTGTTGGTTTACTTGGATGGAACATGTGTAAACTTTAATAGAACTTTGAAAAGTCTATATCTGTCTATCTATAAACAAAAATCAGCTATGGTATAATAAGATCAGATGTGCAAACAATGTCAAAGGGTTGTTAAATTAACAATTTGAAGGCAATTATGCTGAAAAAATATGAAAGTTCCCATGCAAATTTAGTCTGTATATCGACAAGTGTCTGCCAATAAATGTCAAACTAGTAATACAAAACTTACCACAAGTATGTAAAAGCACTAAGTACCTGTTGTGATCATTTTTAGTAAGATAGTGTAATTCTAAACAGTAGCAAATAGCTTGTTTAGTAAATGCATAATGCAATTAATATGATTTCCTTTATATTGTGTAATTAATAAATTGGTTGTTACTTGTTAATCAATGATAAATTTTTTATGGCTAGTACAAAACCAGCATTGTTAATTTTGTAAAAGGTAATAAAATAACACCACTTTGTACATTGTAATTTCATATACGTAAATATTCGTGTACTGTAGGTTGATGACAGTGTTTTAGTATTACTTATTTTGTAACTATTATTTTATGTGCAAATAAATGATGTGAAGTGTTTTGTATCTCCACACAATACCACATACCTTTTTATATATGTACTGTGTTATGTGTTATTTGAATGTTTAAATAAAAAAAATATGGATGATATAACATGATGCATTCTATCCTCGAGTGCCCAATTTCGACGCATACAAGCAGTTTGTTGAAGTTTTGTTGCTCAATATAAGGATTTATGTAATTAATTGTGTTATTTCATTACACATTTACCTTTTATTTACACATTTTAAATTCAATTGATTGTGTTATCAACAAAAATTCGTTGAAAAACAAAATGACCCAAGTCTATGTAACAGCGGCCATATTTGTTGAGAGTGCCCTAAAACAACGCAAAGTTTTGATTGGTTACCTGATATTAATGTAAATATCACTCTTGTGGAGACTGAATGCATAAAATATTAACTTGTGATTGTTGTGCTTAAATTTGTATCACTGTAAAAGCAATATGGAACTGAAATTAATTAAATCAATTAAGGTTTTTAATTTTGGGATGCCATACTTTCTAGCAGTGGTTTTAATAGGGGCCCCTGTCAGCAACCCCTTGTCATAAGCTGTGTTTATGGAAGTAGGTGAATATAACCTGTACATCTTTTGTGGAACCTACAATTATAATTAAGTAAATGAAAATAAGTAATCAACCTAATATGCAATTACCAACATAAACACTTGCTACATGTGGTTAAAATTATATTACAGCATAACCAAAAACATATCCGGACTTCAAATCAAAGTTTACGCGTACACCTTTTTCATAGTGAAAATTAATCTATTTATACAATGTTTTGTTAAATGGCAGTCACGTGACTTATGAATTAAATAGTGAACTTTTGCAGACAAAACCGATGCATTATCCCACGGTCTTATTTACAAAGACAATTGGGTGTAAAGTGTTCAAAAGTTTTGCATTAAGTAAAATACATAAATATCCATCAATTGCAAACCAATCAGCCATATCTTACTTTTTAACACGCTATTTTCCACATAACAAACAACAACTATAGTAAATTGTGCGTAGTGTACCATGTGCTATTGTATGACGTCAATGGATGTCGCTTATGTATCAAACAGAGGCAAAAAAAACATGGCGTCGAATTAGGGCAGCGTCGATTCGGGTCACTCAGGGATAATATTTGCATTCAAATTGTAACTATAGAGCTAAGTGTATGCAGTGACTGTGATTTAAGAATTGCTACAAAATGGCTAGTTTTTTAGTGGCGACAAAATTTAAACTATTCAACAATAGTTTGCGAAAGAAAATTAGAATCCTGCCAGATACCTCATTACCTGTCCATGTCCATATATTTATTAAAAATACATGGTTATCAAAAAAACTTAAAAAGCTTTTGCCCGTAAATTAGGTAGCACCTATAATCATATTATTTAGGTAAGGAGGATATTTTAGTGGTGCAAAATAGTAGCGATACAAAGACTCCAACTTTGGCAACTTAAATATATTAAACAATTTTTGAGAAACAAATAGCACTGACAGTCTGTGGACTTGTCCAAACATGTTCGGTTAATATTGAAAAGAGTGTTAAGTTCAAAATTAAAATTGTGAAAGACAATGCAAATGTAAAATAAACATCGTTTATTCTTAAAACATATGTACATATCCCAAATCACTTACCAAATGTAGCCAATTTTTGACAAGGAATTTCGGTTGTTTACAATCTACCGGAAGTGGCTTGTTTGGCTGCTAATGTAAACTAACAGTGTTACTATAGGGGTTTTATTAAAGACTTCTGTGCGATAGACTTTAAAACACATACAATTTATTAACAGTGTTTTCAATCGAAAATTTAAAATGCAATTATAATCAAACATCAGGCAAACATCAGGCAAATTACGCTTATCCCAAAACCTTGTTTGATTTTTCCAGCAGCCTTAAAAGACAAAACCCTACATTGAGAAAAACTAGCATGCGGATGCAAGTTTAATTAAACGGCGTGTTAGTGGGAAATTTTGATCAACTGTGGGTTATTGAATTGTTTATTGATAATTGATATTATTGAGAAAAAGTTCAACTAAATTTTGTTTATCGATCAAGAAACACCGAAACGATTAATTATTGGTTATTTTAAACATTATTTCGATTCTGTCATGATGTGACGGAGTCTTGAAAGTAAGACAATGATGACACTTTTGAAGTTTTATGTCCAGAAAGGCCGAAAACCAAAAAGGCCGCATACCAAAAGGGCCGAATACCAAAAAGGCCCCAAAGCGTGATCAGTGTCAACTGGGTCATGCGAGTTGTGTATCGTGTTATTTCTTAAAATGTTGACCCAGCATTTGTAAAAATATTGCAATACATAACATTTCAAGAAAGGAAATTCATTTCTGAGTTAAATAAGACCGAGATCGTGAAAATCGCTGCAAAATTGATGAAGTAATGGTTGTTCAAAATGATGCACCCCGTTTTCGGATGATTTTGAGTCGCATAGATCTACTTAAAATAATGTCGAAATGGTCAATGACTGTGTCACATAATCATGTGCTTAGGCTACATACCAATAAATGTGTAAAGAACTTATCTATTCAAAGTCGCGTTAAGCACACAAACACTGAAGCACGGTTAATACGACATTTTAAGGTTGCAGGAAAATTATCATGAGGAAACGTCAGTTTTATATGTAATGGTTAATGCTAGAGTATTTGATTCGCCTTTGCTTGATAAAAACACGAATTACAAAATCAAACCGTATTCCAAATATCAGAGACGTAGATCTTCGTCTCTGTAAATATATCTGTTTAACTGACGATTTTTGTTTATTCGCAACTCGACTACCGGTACTCCGTATGTAAAACATTGTACTGTTATTTGGTTGTATCACATTCATATTCAACAACACAACGTGGATTCAGTTCATATTTATTTCATCCTTTTGTAAATACGCAAACACCAGCAAACACCACCAGACGATCTAAACTTCCTTCTCCAAGACATATTTCCCACAACAAATCAACCGTTGTCTTTTTACGAACGTCATCAGATTATTCAGTTAGTAGATTGTTACATATATATTGACCGCATACAGACCGCTGCGTATGGACACATATGGTAGATGAGAATGTCCAAATAGTCGACATAGCAGTAACTATAACATAACTTTTCACTGTAACTTGCTCGACTGTGCTTAAATGTATCTCTGTGCGTTATAAACACGACTTTCGTTAAATCCATGAACCTACTTGAACTGAATTCGCACGCCAATCGTTCACTTAATACATGTACCTCGCGAGACGCACAACACGTTACATTAACGTATTTAAACAAGTTTGTATCGACTTAAGTGACTGCGGTATGAATAAAATTGTTTCCGGATAATAATTCGATACATTTAAAATCAAATGTGCTTTTATAGCCTAGTTTTTTTAACAATTTAAAGAGATAAGCGATACACTATTGAATAACATTCCTACCTCCTAATACAACGTATTACCAGCAAGTGTTGGATATACTTATACATATATATGAAAATTTATATGATTAGTTATTAAGAAGGCGAGTGCAAGATGAGGACCACTCGTCGCCGACTTCACTTAAGTCTGCAAGTGTCTGCACAAAGTGACACTGGACACGTGTCTGCATTGACACACAAATGGCGGCAAATCATGTCGGCGTTTGTTGCACCATACGTACTGCGAGCGGACTGAGTGGCGATGCAGTCTTGCCCCACCTGTGCAGCAGGCAACCCGGGGTCACTACCGATGAGCTGAAATCCTTCCGGAAATTGTATTTTGCCGGTATCCACTGTTACTGTGTTAGAGGTCAGTGGCGTAGAGGCAGGGTGCGCTCCGTGATATAAGGCCGGCAAGACCGACACATCGGCACAGCCGTAAAAACGTTCCTGTGGCCCACATCCCACGTTTGTTCTGTTGCAGCAGTCGGGGTGTTGGAAGTTACAGTTGTTGTTAGAATCTACAAGAATAAAAATGACACTGTTTTCATCCCTGTCGTATGTATTTAATTGATTTGATCTGAAATGATGTAAATATATTCAGGGGTTTTTCAGCACTGTCTGCGCCTCCGGAAAACGGAGGCACTCCCAAAGCAAACGGACCCTATCCCAAACCAAAATTATTTTTAAAAAATCCGAATTTCCAAATATTTTTTTTAAGAATGAAGTGTCTTATAACTTGTGTGACTAACCAGTGTTTGTTTTGGTCACAAATATCTGCTATAAGGTTTTGACTGTACAGTTCTTATCTCAGAGAGTAATTGTAACTGAAAAACAAAACTGCAGTACTTGAATAAACGTTGAACATGCCCAATAATGCATATGTTTATACATGTATAAAGAAGACAAAATAACAAATAAAAACAAATTTATTTGTTAAACCACTGAATTATTTAAGCATGATAAATTCACAATTTTTTCAAAAATGAGCCGTTTCATCGAAGCAAAAATTCCCAAAATGGCCTAATTTGTCGATAAAAATTCCCAATTTGGTCACACTCCTTTTCCCAAAATAGGCAGAAAAACCTCTGATATTTCTTGTAATGAGCTCACATAGTGTAAATACTGTTGTCATAGTTTGAGGTTAGTTTGACCGGAAAAAAGTCTGCATTCATATTCTAAAATATAGATGTTTGTATTCCACTGATAGGTTGAGTTGTTAATAGATGGATACCAACACGGGATGCACTTAACTTGGAACAATGAAAGAACACATGAGTATACTTACTCGTAACCCATTCCCACTGTATGACGCACAGAGTGCACGTGAGATCTCGTGGCAGTACGAGGTGTAGGTATTTATACCCAGTTCCGGTCGGCGACTCCTTCGGCTCGTGGATATACCTACTCTCACCGCTAGGGGTCGTCAGCAAGTACCTGTTCAGACACTCCTGCGTCACGGGCTTGTTGACGTCATTGTTTGGACAGATGCGAAACGTTGAATACCCGCCATGGTTCACCGTTATTTCTGTTAATGATCACCAAATGCCTTTGAGAAATGGCGATGAAGTGAACGAGATACAATCGTATGTAACACAGTTTAATTTTTAGAAAGCTGTTGAGGGAAAACGTACCCAGCTTGATGAGAATTGTCTGCCCCTGCGTGTAATTCTGAACCAGAATTCCTCGTGCGTACATTCCACCAGCCTCGTTGTCCGGGTTTCCACATAGGCTACACGTCATCTGTAGAAAATTATGTTCTCAAACGTTTTAATGTAACATTTTAAACTTAAAGTTCATGAACGTGTTCACGTAATTACAGTACTACAAACAATTTAAGTAGCATATACAAGTGCACATACAAATGGTAAAATATCAGTTGCGGTGAAAACCAATCAACTTACGCCAGCAGGGCATCTGACTCCATGATCGTCTTTGTTGTTGGGTACCGGAAATCCGTATCGCCATGCGGACGATCGCGCCGGAGGCTCCAGCAAGCGTCCGTGTCCCCAGACACCGTATGCCATCCCACATAACAGCAGGGCGAGGTTGGCAGCGATAATCTGTGTATCCATAAGAACGACAAAAGTGTTGCCGGAGTATATATGCGTCAAACAGACACGCGGTCTATAATTATGTAAATGCCACTCACTCTTAAATTCCCTGATTAAAGACGTATTTAATCGGATTCTGTTATATTTTATTTTTATTTTAGTAAATTATCAATATTGTGTAACAACTATATTTTTATATTGAGTATCGTGGTTAACAATGTGCACGACACCGATCCACTCTTGAATCTTCCCCCAGCATACCCAATGTCCACACAGCGTCCCTACTTATAGTAGCCGGAGTGCTCGTAGACGATTCCGCTCTTCCGGCACCGATCGCTTCCCTGGTGTTGTGGTTTTCCTCGTCTTCATGTAACGCATGATTAATAACCATCCACATATCTGAGAGGAACTGCATGAGTCACACACCTCGCCGTAGCTATATCCCTTATCGGTAATATGTGACAAGCCTTTAACCGAAATAATAATTTCAGGATGTTAATAAGGAAAAATAATTACTAGTACATTGGTTGTTTTGACGGCTGGTATTGGATATGGGCTTTCGTAAGGACCAGGAAAATGAACTCTTTGGCAGTTAAATGCGAAAATAACACGATAATCATTCATTGATTAACGAAGTCTTTATTTGACAGTATGGAGCGTATATTTAACAGCGAAGTAAACAAAATCATGTTAAATAGGTGCAATAAACACATATTTCATGTGCATTCCTTTCTAAAATTACACAATCGAATGTATCGAGAGTATTTTATCAAGAAGTTTATTTCATAGTTTTTTTATCATACAATATGAGTTATAGAAATTTATATTTGTATATGTATCTCATATAAATGGATTTTTGGCCATGAAAGGAAGTTTTTACGTAATCATCGCATGTTGATCTAGTTAACCCATTTATGCCTAGCGTCCTGAAAAAAGGACATTGCAAACAGCGTAGACCCAGATGAGACGCCGCATGATGCGGCGTCTCATCTGGGTCTGCGCTGTTTGCTTAAAGGAATTTCTGTAAGAAATAGTCTAAATATAGAAATAAGTATACTAAACATCCCTAATTTTGGAAATAAATTGATCCAATTTAGGAGGATGGGAAGGTCCACAAGGCATAAATGGGTTAAAGAGTCCCGTTACACATGGGGCTATGTGTACTAAACATATTTACGTTTAACTTTCAAAATACACTCTCCGGATACAGATAGGTTCATTGTGTTAGCATGTCCACAACCGGGTCAATGTTAGCCCTAATATCGGGTACATTGTTTTACCGGCTAAGGAGCATGCGCGAGGACTTGCAAACAAATCAAGATTTGTGTGCACGAATAGGCAGTTCTTTGTTAAGAATGTTTTAAAGCAATATAATGTGCGAACAGGTAAAACCCGCTTTTATAATAAAAGCGGTTGGTCATCGTATTAAATGCACGATATTCTCCACACGGCTCCAATATATATGAGCCTCGCTCTGGGAAAATGGGGTTTAATGCATGTGCTGATAGTGTCGTCCCAGATAAGCCAGTGCAGTCCACATAGGCAAATCAGGGAGGACACTGTCCGCATATAATACATTTTTTCTAAGAAAAGACTCATTTAAACAAAAAATACCATAAAAGCGGTACATTTTGTTCCTGATTAGCCTATGCTTAGGACTGCCTAGATAATTTAGGACGACACTTTGCGCACATGCATAAAACCCCGTTTTCCTAGAGGGAAGATCTTCAGTTGTACAAGGATGCATACAAACACATTATTTATATACGTTTGTTTATTCACGATAAATACGACCGATCCGCAACGTTTATACAATCTTAATTAATTTCACTTTAGTTGTTGTTGTTCCTTTTTGCGATGGTTTTGTAGATGTCAATGTACTTTATTTTACTTGTAATGTGTCACGGGGGTAACGAAGTATGTTTACACAGTCAGAGGAGCACATTCCGTTGTGCTCACGTGGCGGCTACAGGTGCTTAGTGAACCCGGTAGTTGACTCCGGTGACGGATTAGACGCTGAGCAGTTAGGGCAACCTATCCTTGGACACTCGAGTTCGGATTAGGTGTAAACTCTTGACTGAAAGATTATTCGCTAGAACGTCCCACTTAACCATGGATACTTATGTCAGCAATAGCAATATTAACCAACAGCATGTTGATGTGCACATTTTTTATACAAAAAGTGCTAAAATGTAACCGATAACAAATGCAAGTATGCAGTTCTTCATCGTTATAACGTATGCGGAGATGTTCAAATATGTCCCGGCGCCACTCTCGTATGTGGAGAAGCTGAAATCTTTCCCGGTGCCACTCTCGTATGTGGAGAAGTTCAAATCTGTTCCGTTGCCGATCTCGTATGTGGAGAAGTTGAAATCCGTTCCGTTGCCGATCTCGTATGTGGGGTAGTTCACTCTTGTATGTGGAGAAGTTCAAATATGCCCCGGAGCCACTGCTCGTTTGTGAAGAATTTCACAACCGGTGCCACTTTCTGTATTCTTGTCTGTCCCGCCGCTTCTTTCTGGGTGCTAGCAAGTTCGAGTTAGTCCCTGTCGCTACTTATTTGTGCGTTGAAGTCTCAGATTGTCCCACTGCTACTTCTGTTGAGCTCACCGTACGACCGGCTCTTGGATCCACTCGAAAGCCGGTCCAGTATATGTCATTGCTATTTTGTTTAACTATATTTTTGTTTTTCCGAACCTTAACCTATTATGAGTCAAAACTGATTTTCTACAAATCCAAACATTATTTTAACGTAAAATCAGGGTAAGTTTAGAATGGACATTTTTATATATTTTAAAACGTATTGATTTTATAACTTGTAACAAAAATCTATCAATAAACATAAGTTGATATAGCTTTGTAACTATTTCGCTACGGAAACATTTAAAAAAAATAATCCATATTGTTTAAAAAAGTGTGCTGTGTAAATCTATTTGTTTTTCATTCAAAACTTTAAAAACAAAGAATTTTTCCTGCATCGATAAAACTTAACTTTTTTAGTAGTAAAAAAGTTATTAAAAGTTTGTCACGAGATCGCGGATGGTCTCATGGACGTACATTTTCTAATACTGGCTGTTTTGCGAATACGCTGAACATTACCTTCCAATCCTACTCATTCGCTCCCTCACATCCAAACTTGAATTGATTTGTTAACTGTATTGGTTTTGACTGGATGTCGCTAATTGCATTTCATAAAACATCTGCAAAAAAGTAGTACGAATACGAATTATTACGGTTTTCATATGAACTGGGAGGTTTGCAAATGTGTGTAATATTTGGAACAGTATCATTTTATAACAAGTTTCTTTAAATTGAATATCGAGGGACGCACATTTTCAAAAGGTACTGTTCAGGGTACTACTCCGAAAGAGCAGGTTGAAAATTGAACCATTCCAGTTAATTGCTTTGATTAGTTTACAAATCTATAAAATGCCAGTTAATATTCGCAAACACTTTTTAATTTGAAACAGATTTTCAAAACATTTGCTTTGATCAACCTTAAGGGCTAGAATAGAAGTGAGGCCTTTCGCCAATATTAAGCTCATTCTATTATTGGTTTTACATATTTCGCTAATAATCACTAAATTCCCACTTAACTCTTCATTTTTATACAACCTGTGGGTATCCGTATTACTTCTTTGCGGATGATTTTATTTTGTTTTATGAATCAATTCTCTTATGATTCAGAAAGCTCATGTACAGGAGTTGTGCATTAGGCAGCCACTGTCTTGAATCCGCCACCCGCTTCAAATTAGTAATATAAAATGGTGCTTATTGTTTTGTTGGTCTTTAACAATAGGAAAGAGTTAAAACACTGACATGTTTTCGTGTTGATGCGGCGATTACAAAATTATGTGATCATATTCATAAACGTGGATTCTACGTCTCTGCCATCGTTGTATAGCATCCCCTTAACCCTTTTTTCCACTCAGAAGCGAAGTGAAAATGGCTATGTGCAAACAGCATAAAACCAGAACAGCCTGCGAGTCACTCGCATCCTGTTCAGGTTTTATGCTGTTAACTTCAAAGAGACTACACAGTCGTCAAAATACGCATCTAAGCGTCAAAGTACGTATCTAAGTGGTAATGTTTAATGTCAATATATGTCATGGGAGGAATCTACGTATCATAATGCGCATGCGCAATTTTGAAGCCCAACATGATGACGACGATGCAATTTACTTGCCGCGTAATGTACATATGTGCACACACTTTTTTTTATTAAACACTTTTTATGTTAAAATTTCCACACGCAAACTGCAAATTAAACAAATATGTGCACTTCAATTTTTAAATCAATTAATACCACGTGACGTCGATAAAAAGCTCCGTTCCCCCTCAAATAAATATTAGAAATACTTCGGAGTATTTCAGGAAATTGCAAATTTTTATTAAACTATTGAGTTGTTTTCGTGAAATATAAACAAATGTTGTTGTTTTTTTTGGTTTTGAACAAAATGGAAGTTGCTTTGGAAAATAATTATGCATACAAAATAAAATTATATTTGATAGTGATTTTTTTTTATAGAAAAGTTAATTTTTCGTTATAATATGATTATTTATCATTCAAAATGATGTTTTTACTAATTAATATCATAGCCACACGCTAACCACCTGTGGAAAATAATGGTTGGTTTTCAACTAAATATTTTAGACGAAGTATTTTATTTATCCGCAAAATACACATACCATATTGTACGGTTGAGTTTTACATTCTCTTACTTATCTCCCTTGAATACAAAATGGCTTCCAATTTGACAGTACGATCGGGACACTTTGAAGTTTTTATTCGCCAACAGTGGTGCAAAGTCTCTGCGACACTGAACGATGAGTCCCTTACATTATCGCTCGACGAACCACCTGAAAACATGTCTGCATCGTCCACTGCGAATGACATATCCGTCCAGAGCATGCATGTTCACACCCCAAAAATAGATTTGTCTCCAGTCCCAGATAATATTCCTGGACAACGTCGAACTGTGAAAGTACTTAAAGAAGAAAATAATGGCCTTGGCATCAGTATAAAAGGTGGCAAGGAAAATAAAATGCCCATTTTGATTAGCAAGATATTTAAAGGCTTGGCAGCAGATAAAACTGGCCAGTTGTATGTAGGTGATGCTATTTTGTCCGTAAATGGTGAAGATCTCAAAGATGCAACACATGATGAAGCTGTTAGAGCTCTGAAAAATGCAGGAAGGGTTGTGGAAGTTGAAGGTCAGTGCATCATTTTAAATTTTTTCATTATTAATTGTGAAATATGTAATGGTTTAAACGTGGATGAACTGTGGTTAGAATATTTCTTATTTACTGCAAAGAAGTCTGCTTCATGTATATGCTTGTTGAGCGGTACCCCTTGTTGAGACCTGAGTAATTATGCCCCCAGATCAAACGATCGGGGGTATATTGTTTTTGGCCTGTCTGTCATTGTATGTGTCTGTGTGTGTGTCCCAAAACTTTAACCAAAACTTTAACCTTCTTCATAACTTTTGCAATATTGAACATAGCAACTTGATATTTGGCATGCATGTGTATCTCATGGAGCTGCACATTTTGAGGGGTGAAAGGTCAAGCTCATCCTTCAAGGTCAAAGGTCAAAAAAAAATTCTTCAAAACTTTAACCTTCTTCATAATTTTTGCGAATATTGAACGTAGGAACTTGATATTTGGCATGCATGTGTATCTCATGGAGCTGCACATTTTGAGTGGTGAAAGGTCTAGTCATCCTTCAAGGTCAAAGGTCAAAAAAATAATAAAAGCGGCGCATTATGGGGCATTGTGTCTCTGACAAACACATCTCTTGTTTTCATAAAGATGTTACATCACAAATATTTAATATAATACTACTATGAATTATTACAAACAAAATAACATATGGTCTTTATAATTGTTTTTTTTTGTCTTATCTTTTTCATCTGTAATAATAATATGACTCAAAAAGAATCCAGGACTCAACTAGCACCTTCCATATTTAAGTTCAGGGTTTTTTTTGGGTTGTGGGGGAAGGGGCCTTTAGCCCTTATGTGGGGGAAATTTTACGCGGGATTTTCCACTTTGGGGAAAAATTGTGCGCGTTTTAATTTTCGCGGCGTTTTCCTTTTTGGGGGATTTGTTTACTTACTCTCTCATTATTACAATACATTTGTACATGTTTGCACTATATTCATTGTTTTTTTCATAATTTATTACGTTTTGCAAGATTAAATTGAAATAGAATTGAGGTATTATAATCATGAGACACATCTTTCTATATAAAAAAAAAATAATTTTTTTTTTTTTTTTTTTTTTTTAGAGGGAATTTTTTGTTCTGAAAGGGGAAAAAAACATCCTAGTTTGGTGGGGGAAGACGCCGATATTCGGCGTCTGTTATATAAGGTAAAAAACCCCTGAAGTTATTTTAATCTTGGAGGTGCCCCCTTATGTTGGACTCAGAGCCATGACTCTATGAACTCTTTCCTGGTACTCAAATGAACTAACCTAAAATTGGCTTGAAAAGTGTGTGCAATCATCCAATTTTAAGGAATTGTAAGTAGCCCTCAATAATTTTTTAAATCAAATGTTAAATTGATTATTGTGTTATCATTATAATTGCTGTAATCTTACTGGAGTTATAACCTGTCAAGTTACATCGTCTGACTGAGTTCGAGTTAAATACAATACCATAGTCATCTAGAAACAATGCAAAATAAAACATTTACAACGGTAGTAACACCTTAATTGAAAATGATTTTGTTTTTGATACATGACAATTTCATTTATTGCAAATATGTTTATTACAAGATTGTTTAATAAATTTGCTGAATTATCTTCTTAAAAAGCTTATTTTTTCATGCCATTTGCTTTTTATCAGAGGCTTAAGCAGTTCAGGAATATCTGATCAGGTTTTTATGCCCCCGGATCGATAGATCGGGGGTATATTGTTTTTGTCCTGTCTGTCTGTCTGTCTGTCCCAAAACTTTAACTTTGGTTAAAGTTTGATAACTTTTGCAATATTGAACACACCAACTTGATATTTACCATGCATGTGTATCTCATGTAGCTGCTCATTTTGAGTTGTGAAAAGTCAAGGTCAAGGTCATCCTTCAAGGTCAAAGGTCAAAATTAAAAAAAAAATCATTTCTCCATTCAATCTCTTACTTCTCGTGCAGCTGCACATTTTTAGTGGTGAAAGGTCAAGGTCAACCTTCAAGGTCAAATATCATTGTATTTTTCTTTCCTATAACTTTAATCTTTGTTAACATTGCATAATAATTTTTTAATATTGAACACAGCAACTTCATATTTGGCATGCATGTGTATCTCATGGAGCTGCACATTTTGAGTGGTGAAAGGTCAAGATCATCCTTCAAGGTTAAAGGTCAAAATAAAAAAAATAAAAAATTCATTTCTCCATTCAATCTCTTACTTACTTCTCGTGCAGCTGCACATTTTTAGTGGTGAAAGGTCAAGGTCAACCTTCAAGGTCAAAGGTCAAATATCATTGTATTTTTCTTTCCTATGACTTTAACCTTCGTTAAAGTTTTATCATAACTTTTTATGCCCCCGGATCGATAGATCGGGGTATATTGTTTTTGTCCTGTCTGTCTGTCTGTCTGTCTGTCATTCTGTCCCAAAACTTTAACCTTGGTTGAAGTTTGATAACTTTTGCAATATTGAACATAGCAACTTGATATTTACCATGGATGTGTATCTCATGGAGCTGTTCATTTTGAGTTGTTAAAAGTCAAGGTCATCCTTCAAGGTCAAAGGTCAAATATCATTGTATTTTTCTTTCCTAAAACTTTAACCTTCGTTAAAGTTTTATCATAACTTTTTTAATATTGAACACAGCAACTTCATATTTGGCATGCATGTGTATCTCGTGGAGCTGAACATTTTGAGTGGTGAAAGGTCAAGGTCATCCTTCAAGGTCAAAGGTCAAAATAAAAAAAATAAAAAATTATTTCTCAATTCAATCTCTTACTTACTTCTTGTGCAGCTGCACATTTTTAGTGGTGAAAGGTCAAGGTCAACCTTCATGGTCAAAGGTCAAATATCATTGTATTTTTCTTTCCTAAAACTTTAACCTTTGTTAAAGTTTTATCATAACTTTTTTAATATTGAACACAGCAACTTCATATTTGGCATGCATGTGTATCTCATGGAGCTGCACATTTTGAGTGGTGAAAGGTCAAGGTCATCCTTCAAGGTCAAAGATAAAATAAATGGCTTTAAAGCGGCGCAATAGGGGGCATTGTGTTTCTGACAAACACATCTCTTGTTTAATGTTGTCTTTGATCTCTTTAACTTCTTGCTGATGCAGTGGCATTTTATTTGAAAGTCATGGTTAACAGAAGTTTGTTGAGAATCTCCTAATTATTGTTTCATATCTCGATTATATTTCCTGTAAGCTTCATGACGTTGTGCAGTACAGTTACCTTAAAATAGCTCTTTATTTTAATGGCTTCATAAATTATTGTTATAGTTATATTCAGTTTTAAATATATGTGTTCAACATATTTTTCACCAGCAACACTTTTAAATAAATGAAAAACATAAATGCAATAAACAACATATGACATCTATGTGTTTGCAAATACTAAGAGTTTATTTGTTTAATAAAAAGAAAATCAGGTCTTAATGATTATATAGTGGTTTTGGGAAATGAATACACTATTGAATTATTACAATTTAATGTTGCAGTTGCACATTTACTAGATGTAAAAAAATTCATATCAAATGTTGATGTGGATTGACATATGAATAGTAGTTGGGCATGTATGCAATGTATTGAAAATATTTGATAATATGTGCTGAATATGATGAAAATTATATTAACATGAACAACACTCTTTCCAACCATAATCCTAACATATGTAAATGTATGTGATCTTTTTGGGGTTTTGATTAATCACCACAGTTTAATGCTATTGATCTACCCTCAAATTTTTAAACAGCCATTGTGTTTAAAAATAAAAATGGTAACATTTTTTATGAATGATTAATTTTTTTTGATAAGTCGTGCCATTTTATCCAATATTTTCATGATGAATGATATTCAATCCAAACTTGTATTCTTTTCTCTTAAGTAAGATACCTAACAGAATATCCGTCTTACACAAAAAATGCAGATTTGTATTCCTTTCTTTTTCAGTAAAATACTTAAGAGAAGTTACGCCATACTTTCGGAAGAACTCTGCTTTGCACGAGTTAGGTTGGGGATCTGCAGATAACTCCCATGAAGCCAACGGCGCCAACTGGTCTGAAAGCAAGACAATCCCACTTAAACTTTGCTACTTGTGTCGCAACTTGAGTTTGTCCGATTCTGAAAAAAGGAGTATTGAATTGCATTCACCCGACGGCAAAAGTTCGTGCGTTTTGAGATTTCCTGATTCTTCAACTGCTGCGGAGTGGTTCAATGCCTTACACTCGAATGTGACCATGTTGACTGCTCAGGCCATTCATGATGCTAATATAGTGATCAGCTCCGCCCCAAACCAGAGGGAGATCGTTCACGTGGGATGGCTAGCTGAACAGGTTGTGTCACTTATAGCACTATACTGATTTTACATGATTGAGGGTAACAATCAAGACCAACACACTTTTGAACCTAAAAAACAATAGCAACATGTTAAAACTATCATGTATATAAGTGTGATTCATTATTTAAAACACCAACATTCATAATCATGTTGTTGTTTTTTTAAATTGATAATTGCATTTAAATTGGAGATTTAAATCAAAATAACTTTCATGTTAAATGTACATATCTGTTAAAGATTACCAACACATGCTTTCTTTCTTAATAAATTCAGTAAAATCATTTTATGTAAATAAAGATACAAATATGTATATTTTAAGTACTGTTCTGTAGCAGTACTAGCTAACTTGCTATTTACCTATGGAATCATATGATCATTTGCAGCTACTAGACGAACACAATAAACACACATGGAAGCCTGTATTCATTGCGTTGACAGACAAGGACCTGCTAATGTACGACACTGCACCCTGGAGTAAAGAGGAATGGGCAACACCCTTTCAGAGTCATCCTCTCCTGGCCACTCGGTGAGCTCCTATACCCCTTCAGTGATTTTTTTGCTAAAAATTACCGCTGATTTTCGGCTGCTTCCCAATCACAAAAATCAACATTTTTTCCCAAAAGGCTGACCAAAATTTCCAAAAAAAGCCCAATTTCCAAAAAAAAAAAGATCTTTTTTTTTTTTAATGACTTATGATTTCTTAACTCTAGATCTCAACTTTTTATCAATGAAAGCAATCTTAATTTGACCAGACTCCTTTTCCCAAAATGGCTAGAAAACCCCTGAACATGCACTTAAAAGCAATTTTAATTCTGTAACTTATAAACATATTTATAATGCTTATTTTTTCCCGATTTCATGGTTTATCGCACTATTTTACCCAATTTCATGGTTTATCGCGCTCATTTTCCCAATTCAAATGGCACAGTCTGTAACAAATAAAAGCAAAAAAATCACTGCGGCCTTCACCACTTAGATACGCATTTTGACTCGTGTGTAGTCCCTTAGAAAGTTACGTTTAATTGAAGACCTTTCTTACTGGATTGAAGCTTTAAAGGCTTCATTTTCAACCCTTAGATAATGATGTGCAGCTAACAGTATTAAAACTGGTTTTATGCTGTTTGCACATGGCCATTTTCACTTTGTTTCTGAGTGGATAAGGGATACTTGACATAAACTGCGATATAATGTTTCGCTTACATTATACTGAAGCATTTAGTATTTATTATTGATATTTTTATTACAGTAAGGGTTTCTTGATTTACGGAAATTGGAGATATATAGGATATTTGTTCATGTCAGTGTAAGATCGTTTGTTATTTCACGAGTGATCATAGAAAATGTTATTTTTCTATGATCACGAGTGAAATAACAAACGATCTTACACTGACATGAACAAATTTTCTGTTTCTTTTATGCCTCTTTTTCTAGAAAATAATTAATAATAATTTCCCTTTCGCTGAAAAATAACCCTCTCCCGTGGCGTGCCTCAATACAGTTTAATACACAAAATGACGTCATTAGTGTTTGCATCATTCCTCCGCCGAAAGAAAAAAGTCCAATAGTTGATCGTCTACGAGTAAACAAAGCTGAAAGGTTTTAACATTTTATTGCTGTTACTAAAATAACCAAACAAAGTTAAGCATAAAATAATGCTACAATAATACTAACTTGTAACAACATTAACTAAACAGTACATGTCTGTGATGTCGTAGGAATACGCAAATGTAAAAGTAGTAGAAAAAGTAGTTCCGAACATTTGTTCTTTTCACTGCTGTTATTTCACTGCAGAAATGTCATATTTTAGCATTAGGTATAAAAGAATAACTCTTAATTACTAGCATGTCAAGTGTCTTTAAGGGGGTTTAATGAACAAGAATTGAATATAGATGCAGATACAGCTCTGTTCCAATGATGTTTTCACTGAATAATACCTAATAGTTTTTACTATTATAAAAAAAGCTTACTATACTGGTATATCTATTTCTATGATGAAAATTGTATTGAGTGATTTTTAGCTTGGCGTTTTCGGAGAAAACCAGAGGTATTGTCATAGCAAGCTCGTCGTCTGACGTCCGCCGTCCGCGTCATGCTAAAACTTTAACATTTTGTTAAGGTTTTGAACATTGGCTCTAAAATCAAATTGCTTCCACCTACAACTTTGAAACTTCATATGTAGATGCACCTTGATGAGTTCTACACGTCACACCCATTTTGGGGTCACTAGGTCACAGGTCAAGGTCACTGTGACCTTAAAAAAATAAAAAAAAATAAAAAAATTCTGACAAGCTTTCATTTATTCAACACTGCACCCGTAGCCGAGCGTGGCACCCGTTATGCGGTGCTCTTGTTTTGTTTGTTATCAACATAATGAAATCATCATTATCATATTAAAATGACCAAAATGACTTAAACTAGCTCAGTTTGCAGAACACTGAACTGTCAATGCATGACATGTAATTTCTAATTCAAACAATCTTGCGCGGAGGTCTGTCATACAATTATTTCTTAAATGCAGTGATTTTTTTTGCTTTTATTAATTACAGCCTGTGCCATTTGAATTGGGAAAATTAGCGCGATAAACCGTGAAATTGGGAACAATATCGCAATAAACCATGAAATTGGGAAAAATTAAGCATTAAAAATATGATTATAAGTAACAGAATAAATACTTTTTTAAGTGCATGTTCAGGGGGTTTTCAAGCCATTTTGCGAAAAGGAGTCTGGTCTAATTTCGATTTTTTTAATCAATAAAAGTGGCAAATTTGGGAATTATTTATTGTCAAAAAGGACTGAATTAAAGATCTATATTTTGTAGGATGTTTAAAAAATAAAGTTGAGATCTAGAGTTAAGAAATCATAATTTAGACAAAAGAGACTTCTTTCTTTAAAAAAAAAAAAAATAAAATTGAAATTTTTTTTAGGGGGGAAATTTTGGTCAGATTTTTGGGAAAAAACATGGAATTTTGCGATTGGGAAGCAGAGAAAATCGGCTGTAATTTTAAGCAAAAAAAATCACTGAAATGTGTCCCTCTAACACTTATTTAAGTAGGGCAGCTGCCAGTTACTGACAGAAAACTCTTTAATAAGCTAAGCTTGCTTGGTAAGGTGCATGTATTTTTGATAAAATATTTGTAATACAGGAAGATATGTATTTTATCAATCACCATTTGACTTCAAACAGGGAATTTGTTTTCATTTTATTATATAGCCTGTGTCTTTTGGATTGGGAAAAAGGGGCTTTATAAAGCAGGACATTGGGAAAATGAAATATTATTTATATTCTCAAAATATTAGATGTTTCCATTTTTGTATCAGTAAAAATTAAATGTTAAAGGCTCATAGAAGGTGACTATCCGTAATTATTACCGGTTTTTAAATATATTTTGCATATTTTAGTTATAAAGGTTATCAAAAAAATAAAATATATATGCTATAGGACATAACCATAAAAACATGAGCAATACAACTTGTTTAGAGCTCAAAATACAGTGTCCTCCAAGTCAACAATCAGTTTATTTACATCGCTGTTTACTAGGGATAGAGCAACGCTTCAGTGATGCAGGTCACCATAAATATATCGTTAATTTTCAACGTTTACGGTATCACTTACAAAGTAGGTCTCTTCTAAATGGTCAAAACGTTTGTATTGATCTAATAAGTTACTTTCTGCTGGTAAAAATTTGTTAAAAATAAAACTTTAATTGAATTTTATTTCGGCTATTTTTAGCATACGTCTCCGCTTTGAGGCTACACACCAGGTTAGTTGCAAAGTTGAAAACATTTCTTTCAATTATGAAACGGGTATATCTTCCATAATTCTTGACAACGTTGCACCTAAGCTGTGTTATTATCATTTTTTATCTAAGAGTAACTGAAATCCGGTAAATATTAGATCAGTCTTTATGCATAATAATTGGATTTGTCACCTTTTATGAGCCTTTAACTGCAATTTTGTAATATTAAGTGCTTCTAAGGTTTCTTCTCACTCTAGTTAATGATCTTATTTTGAAAATATTTATGTATTGACCATTTTTGGAAATTGAGGGTGGATTTTTGTGGAAAATTATTAGTTTTTTTATGGGAATAGTGCCATATTTATGTTATAATTCTAAGCAAACAAAAAATCACAATCAAACCATGTCTAATCTCCATATTTTCCGTTCAGACTGGTTCATTCTGGTCGCCAGTCAGCCCATGCTCTGAATGACGGAGACGTGCTCACGTTTGGTACTCGCTCCGGGACCAGGAATGGTGTGGAGACCCATGTGTTCCGTGTGGAAACCCAGCGGGACCTTGCTCACTGGTCACGGGCCCTCGTACAGGGCTCACATGGGGCCGCAGCCCTCGTCAAGGAGGTCACATGTCGTATGTTCAATGTTTGACTTTTATAGTTAACTAGTGATAGCTGTTTTATAACAGTTATTGAAGGCACATGTCATATGTAGGATGTTTGACTTTTATTGTTACCTAGTGATAGATTGTTATCTAACAGTTATGGAGGGCACATGTATGCTTCATAATTGAATTTGATAGCTAGCTAGTAAGGCCTAAAGCAAAATAAGCATTTTTTCAGTGAAGCCAGGCTTTGAAGGCATGTTTAAGAAAAGTTTCTTTTTACAATCATATTTCTGTTTATGTTTTCATTTAAATTGGTTTTACTCTTTTTGTGTTGAAAATTTCAGATAAATCGGCCAACCCGTTTGGAAATTATGAAACTTTAAAGTTGCCTAAACTTACAAAAAAATGCCATTTCAGAGTGACATTTATTTTTTGGTAAATAAAAAATGCATGTTAAAAGATATTTTAGTATCATATTTAATTATTTTTATGCCCCCGGATCGAAAGCTGCACATTTTGAGTGGTAAAGGTGTAGGTCATCCTTCAAAATCAAAGGTCAAATTTATGGCTTTAAAGCGGCGCAATAGGGGGTTTTGACAAACACATCTCTTGTTGTATTTATACTGTAGCAAGACTATCTGTCTTTCTCAGAAAATCATTTTCGAGAGAAAAAACAAGAATTTTGCTTTAATATCACCCTTAATATAAGCATGCATGTCATTTTCTTCATTAAACAGCCACTGAGAGAATAAGACTGGTCTTTGACCTTTCAGGTTTATCAATTCATCATTCTAACTATAGAAACTTTTTGTCCCAACAGTCAGGGCTGATTTACTATACACAGATCACAAAATTTTAATGAACCCCAAATGTAAAATACTCTGTGGTCCACATGATTCCCAAACCTCTTTTATTATAATTTTGTTACATTGTAGTGTAAAATATGCATAAATACACACAAAATAATGGTCTTAATGCAATGGAACATGTCCCAACAGTCACATTTATATATTTAATTAGTTCTTATAATTATTTACACTAAACCGTAAAATATTTCAACAGAAATTATTTTTCTTACTGCTTTGGTTTTCATCTTGCATAAAATAATTAAAAATATAGATCTACTAGGTACATTTGATTAAATACTGAATTATAAAATGGCAATAAATTAAGTAGAAAGTGAAACATAATATTGCGTTTTTATACTTATTTTTCAAAAACTATATACAAATTACTGTCCTTTCCTGCCAAATAGTAAAGTATATTGTGTAAATGTATAAAAGAGCAAGAATTCTACTCCATTACACTAATAATTGATACTTCATCTGTGACTTCTCATTATTGTCCCAACAGTCACTATTTTAGTGATTTAATTCATGACATCATATCTGAAAAACTACGCAAGATAAGTTGGTCAAATTTTGAACATTGATTTTAATGCCATGGAATTTAACGACAAACATGTTTGTGTACAGAATAGTCCTTGATTCTTCTTTAAATAAAACTGACCATGTTCAATACTCTGTTTACACTACCTTTTGACCCTTACTTTATCAAATATTTTCATATAAGAATGTTTATCATGCACAAAGTAGTTATATTTTTCATTCTCTTTATCCCAACTTACTCATAAAATGGATAGATAATAATATACATGTCCCTTTTATTCCTATATTTTGTTATAATTTTATGTACATTTTTTACATTTTTTACAAATTTTCTGTCAGTCATGGTTACTTTTTTCATACTGAATTAAAAGATTTCCTTGAAACATTAACAATGTCATAAAATTTGAAGTTCCGGGAAATAGAAACATCTATATTATTTCCACTTGTTTTGCAAAATGTCACGCTTATTTTGCTTTAGGCCGTAATAGAGTTAAACATGTTGTATGTTTGAAATTTGACTGTTATAGTTTATCTTT
Source organism: Dreissena polymorpha (assembly GCF_020536995.1). Classification (NCBI taxonomy): domain Eukaryota; kingdom Metazoa; phylum Mollusca; class Bivalvia; order Myida; family Dreissenidae; genus Dreissena; species Dreissena polymorpha. Next base: position 38,035,745 of record NC_068363.1, read on the forward strand.
TCCTGATCAGATAGGCAATGTTTAGCTCGGCTGTTTTGGAGAAAACCCGAGGTATTGTCATAGCCAGCCTGCCGTCTGCCATCCGCCGTCCGCGTCATGCTAAAACCTTAACATTGGCTCTAAAATCAAAGTGCTTCTGCCTATAACTTTGAAACTTCATATGTAGCTGCACCTTGATGAGTGCTACACGCCACACCCATTTTTAGGTCACTAGGTCAAAGGTCAAGGTCACTGTGATCCCTTATATAAAACTTAAACATAGGATCTAAAATCAAAGTGCTTCCACCTTCAACTTTGAAACTTCATATGTAGATGCTCCTTGATGCACGCCACACCCATTTTTGGGTCACTAAATCAAAGGTTAAGGTCACTTTTCTTCTGACAAGCTTTCATTTATTCAAAACTACACCCACAGCCGAGTGTTGGCACCCGCTTTGCCATGCTCTTGTTATTATTTGTAGTCACTTAAATAAATTTAAAGACCTTTCTTAATAGATTCAAGTTTTAAAGGCTTTTAAAGTGCTTGGAAACTGATGAGCAGCATCAGCACAAAACCTGAAGAGACTGCGAGTTACTCGCTGGCTGTACTGGGTTTGGCTGTACTGGTTTCATGCTAGTTGCTTATTGCCTTTTTATGTCCCCCACTATAGTAGTGGGGGACATATTGTTTTTGCCCTGTCTGTTGGTTTGTCTGTTGGTTGGTTTGCGCCAACTTTAACATTTTGCAATAACTTTTGCTATATTGAATATAGCAACTTGATATTTGGCATGCATGTGTATCTCATGGAGCTGCACATTTTGAGTGGTGAAAGGTCAAGGTCAAGGTCATCCTTCAAGGTCAGAGGTCAAACATATGTGGCCAAAATCGCTCATTTTATGAATACTTTTGCAATATTGAAGATAGCAACTTGATATTTGGCATGCATGTGTATCTCATGGAGCTGCACATTTTGAGTGGTGAAAGGTCAAGGTCAAGGTCATCCTTCAAGGTCAGAGGTCAAACATATGTGGCCAAAATCGCTCATTTTATGAATACTTTTGCAATATTGAAGATAGCAACTTGATATTTGGCATGCATGTGTATCTCATGGAGCTGCACATTTTGAGTGGTGAAAGGTCAAGGTCAAGGTCATCCTTCAAGGTCAGAGGTCAAATATATGTGGCCCAAATCGCTTATTTTATGAATACTTTTGAAAGATTGAAGATAGCAACTTGATATTTGGCATGCATGTGTATCTCATGGAGCTGCACAATTGAGTGGTGAAAGGTCAAGGTCATCCTTCAAGGTCAAATATATGGGTCAAAATTGCTCATGTTATGTCACTTCTGCAATATTGAAGCTAGCAATTTTATATTTGAAATGCATGTGTATCTCATGGAGCTGCACATTTTGAGTGGTGAAGGGTCAAGGTCAAGGTCATCCTTCAAGGTCAAACATCATATAGGGGGACATTGTGTTTCACAAACGCATCTTGTTCACTTTGCTTCCGAGCGGTGCTCGGGTACATGTTTCATGGGTACATTTACATGTACAGTATTTTGAGCATTGTTTGATCCATAATGATTTTTATAATAGTGCTTTTGAATTGTTATCATTGGGTTTTTTACATTTCATATATCCATCCAAGATGAAAAGTCCATTACAAAAAATCTGCAAACATGTTGTATTATGCTTTTAAAAAGAAATAATCATAAAGATTGAAAATTTATCTTTACTCTCCAAATATTCATTCATTAACCTGACTCTGACCTTTATGTATATGAAGAAATGTTTGATGATGTATATGTTACTTCCATAGTTTTCTTGAGTTAAATCTATAATGGCATTTTTAGCTCATCTATTTTTTGAAAAAAAATTATGAGCTATTGTCATCACCTTGGCGTCGGCGTTGGCGTCGGCGTCCGGTTAAGTTTTGCGTTTAGGTCCACTTTTCTCAGAAAGTATCAATGCTATTGCATTCAAACTTGGTACACTTACTAACTAACATGAGGGGACTGGGCAGGCAAAGTTAGATAACTCTGGCTTGCATTTTGACAGAATTATGTGCCCTTTTTATACTTAGAAAATTGAAAATTTTGGTTAAGTTTTGCATTTAGGTCCACTTTTCTCAGAAAGTATCAATGCTATGGCATTCAAACTTGTTACACTTACTTACTATCATGAGGGGACTGGGCAGGCAAAGTTAGATAACTCTGGCATGCATTTTGACAGAATTATGTGCCCTTTTTATACTTAGAAAATTGAAAATTTGGTTAAGTTTTGTGTTTAGGTCCACTTTATTCCTACAGTATCAAAGCTATTGCTTTCATACTTGCAACACTTATTAACTATCATAAGGGGACTGTGCAGGCAAAGTAATGTAACTCTGACTGGCATTTTGACAGAATTATGTGCCCTTTTTATACTTAGAAAATTGAAAATTTGGTTAAGTTTTGTGTTTTGGTCCACTTTACCCCTAAAGTATCATAGATATTGCTTTCATACTTGGAACACTCGCAAACTATCATAAGGGTACAGTAAAAGGACAAGTTGCATAACTCTGGTTGTCATTTTTACAGGATTATGGCCCTTTTTTGACTTAGTAACTTTGAATATATGGTTAAATTTTGTGTTTCGATCCATTTTACTTCTTAAGTATCAAGGCTATTGCTTTCAAACTTCAAATACTTTCATGCTATCATGAGGTTACTGTACCTGGCAAGTTGAATGTTACCTTGACCATTGAATGACCTTGACTCTCAAGGTCAAATTATTAAATTTTGCTAAAATTGCCATAACTTCTTTATTTATGATAAGTTTTGATTGATACTTTGACAAAACTACTTTTACCTGACATACCACAATAGACTCCACCCAAACCATCCCCTGTGCCCTCCCCCCCCTGCCCCCCTCCCCCCCCTCCCCCCCCCCCTAATTTTTATTTTATTTTTTTTTAAGATCATCTCACAAATGACCACCACACCCTCACACTATACCCCCCCCCCACCCCCCCCACCCCCGATTTTTTTTTGAAACGGTTAAAAAACACAAATATTTATTTTATTATTTTATGTTTGAAATACCGTCCAACCATCGCACCCAAGAATCCCCCCCCCCTCCCCCTACCCAAATCCCCCCCCCTCCCCCTACCCAAATCCCCCCCTCCCCCGTAATTTTTTTTTTTTAAGATCATCTCACAAATTACCACAACACCCTCACACTTTACCCCCCCCCCCCACCCCAACCCCCCAAATTTTTTTTTTTGAAATGGTTAAAAAACACAAATATTTATTTTTATTATTTTATGTTTGAAATACCGTCCAACAACCATCACACCCAAAAATCTTCCCCCCCCCACCCCACACTTACCTTAGCATTTTTGGAAGATAATGTAATAAATTCCACACCCCCACACTATACACCCCTCTTCACTCCTCCCCTCCCTCCTTTGTGATTGAACATGAGAGTCCCTTCACCTTTAAAAAGAAAATAGATGAGCGGTCTGCAACCGCAAGGCGGTGCTCATGTTAAAAACTGTTACGGTGTTGCTTTACCCTTTTCCTTTCGGAAAAAACATAAACTTGGTTAAATGCAATCAGCATAAACCCAGTACAGCCTGCGAGTAACTGGCAGTCTGTTCTGGTTTTATGAAGTTCGGTGCGCATCAGTATCTTAGGGTTGGAGATTTGAATCTTGTGAGAAAGGTCTTTAATTTTATATGTTTTTTAAGGGACTTCAAATGGGTCAAAATGCCAAAATGAGCGTTAAAGTGTCATTGTGAATCATTTCTTCTCCAGCTGCTACTTGGCAGAGTCAGAAAGGCAAGCTGACATTGCACTACGAGAATGGCTTTGCCCTGTACTCTCTCAAGCTGGGCGAGGGAGACAAGCCGAAGCTGCTCTGGTATTTCCCCTACGAAGCCTTGAGAATGTCCGCAGACGACGGTCATAGGCTGCTGTGGTTGGACTTTGGCAATCAAGGGGAAAAGGTTCTCAATATGAATATCGGCCATGCTCTGTGAAAAGATGGGTTTAATGCATGTGCGTAAAATGTCGTCCTACCTAAATTAGCCTGTGCAGTATGCACAGGCTAATTAGAGACACCTCATACATATCTTCTGCTTTTATGGTATTTTTGGTTTTAAGAAAGTTTCTTCTTAGCACGAATCCAGTTTAGGCAGAAAGTGTCATCCCTGATAAGCCTATGGCTGCCTACTGCGCAGGCTAATCTGGAACAACACTGAATGCACATGCATTAAACCTCCTCTCACAGAGTACGGCTCATATCATTTACTCGTTGATATTACAATGTAGTTTGGAAATCAAAAATATCAATTATTTGGACCTTGCACAGTTTTTCTGTTGTTTGGATGACTTTCCAAGGGATGGTGATGTGTACAGAACTGGGATACTTTAAATTATTGAAGAATCTGTTGCTTCCTGAGAACATTAGTCAGAGGCGTATTCTTTGTAAAAGTTTTGGCCAAGAAAGGCCCCATGTGGAGTCTAAAAAATAATAATATTTTTCGCAAATGACTCCCTTAATGACACAATCGATGGTTTCAAAAATAATTTTTTAAATTTTATAAATTGTTACAATTATTTCATCTCACAAGTGACAAGCCAGGGCAGTAAATAGAGTATTGAAAACACTTATTTCTCAATTTTAAAGTAGTTAATAGCAACAAAAAAATCCCAATATCCCCATTTAAGTCAGAATGAGATTTTTCCTGATCCCAAGGGCCCACAATGGTGGAAAAAGAGACACCTGAGTTTATATTTTTCAATTTTAATTAACCAGCCAAAGTAAATTGCCGTAAGTTGGATCACATTTTGTTTAACTTTATTTTACAGATTAATTTTTTTTTCTGAGCAGCTGTGGAAATGTATTTCTTTCATACACATACAAACCATGGTATTGTTTCATTGTGGTATGTGAAGAAAGCCGTACCATATTTATTTTTTTATTGCGTAATATCTAGCAATTCTTGTTATTAAATATAGTAAGGTTTACCGGTATTGACCAAGTAAGACAATTTACTCCTCAACAAGATTTGCTTTACAATTTGTTTAACCCTTTCAGCGCTGGAACCGAATTTTATAGGCCTTTGCAAACAGTTTGGATCCAGATGAGAAGCCACAGAAGGTGGTGTCTCATCAGGATCCAAACAGTCTGCTATTCTGATAGTATTCTTTGAAAACAAAAATGAAGAAAATGCTAATTTGAGAAATTCAGCTGGCAACATTTTAGCAGACGACAAATTTCCCAGCATGCAAAGGGTTAATCATTCAGAAAGTGTTTCATTTGAATACAGTATTGTAATTCTTAATACAAGGACATTTAAAGTCCGGCTTTGATATATGACATGGACATGTTAAGCCAGACATACCGTATGCTCATATAATTGAGTTTGTTGTTGACCAACCAGGGTTCATACCTGTGCAGTCCATTCAGGGACGAAACTGTCTGCCTTTATGAAACTTTTCCTTTATAGGAAGTCTCCTCTGAACCAAAATCCTGTCTAGGCTAAAATCATCAGTCATTGTGTGGTCAGCACAGGTTTATCTGGGACAAAACTTTACGTTCATTTGTGAAGCCCTGTTTCCATAGCGACAGACTCAAATATTTTATTTCGTCTCCCATTTCAGGAGCTGGATCTGGAGGCGTGTCCAAAGCCACTGGTGTTTGTGCTGCACACTTTTTTGTCAGCCAAAGTCAGTCGTCTGGGTCTGGTTGCCTAGCAACCTAGGGTATTTATCATCTTTCATTCAACGACAAGAGCCACCAAAGATTCTTTTATAATAAAACAAAGATAAACTTAGCCAGACTTAGATTTAGACTTAGTTAGACTCTAACCAGTTTTGCCAAATATTGATTGTTAAATAATTAATGAATTGTAGAATATAGTAGTAAATTATTATAGAATTATTATTACAACTTCCATTAACATTTGATATTATGAAATCATCGTCTTATGGCCAGTATTTTGAGACATATAATCCTCCCACTTGTTTTTCAATGATACACATGTGTTTAAGGATTTTTTCTATTAAGAATGTAGTTTAGTGTTCAGTTAATTTGTTATTATCATGATCATTTCTACAAACATTTAGCAACATTTTGTTACCCTTGATACATAGACCAAAACTTGTCTCGAAGTTTTCTACTACACTTTTCAATGTACAATATTTAGACTTGTACCTCATATAATGAAGTTGTACCAGTGTTCTTCAGAAAAATTTCAGAAGCCAGTTATATTTTCAAAGTAGCCTGCAACTAAGCAATAAAACAGGCATATTTGCACCATTTCAATTGATATTTGGGGAAAGTAGCCGGCATCTAGATTGAAGGAACTGGTGAAATAAAGGCTGTCGGTGCTTCCGGAGAACACTAAGTTGTACATATGCATTTTTTGTAACCATACGTTAAAAATTACTAAAGGTATGCCACTTTTTATGCTCCCCCTAAAATTTTGGAGGGGGAGCATATTGTCGCCGCTTCGTCTGTCCGTCTGTCCATGCGTCCGTCCGTCCATCCGTGCACAATTTTTGTCAGGGCTATTTCTCAGCAACTAATGACCAGAATTCAATGAAACTTTATGGGAAGCTTCACTACCAAGAGGAGATGTGCATATTATCAGCTGGTTCTGGTCGGATGATTTTTCACAGAGTTATGGCCCTTTGAAATTTTCCATTAACTGTACATATTGTGCAATTCTTGTCCTGGCTATTTCTCAGCAACTAATGACCGGAATTCAATGAAACTTTATTGGAAGCTTCACTACCAAAATGAGATGTGCATATTATCAGCCAGTTCTGTCGGATGATTTTTCACAGAGTTATGGCCCTTTGAAATTTTCCAATAACTGTACATATAGTGCAATTCTTGTCTGGGGTATTTCTCAGCAACTAATGACTGGAATTCAATGAAACTTTTTGGGAAGCTTCACTACCACTAGGAGATGTGCATATTATCAGCCGGCTCTCGTCGGATGATTTTTCACAGAGTTATGGCCCTTTGAAATTTTCCATGGTACATATAGTTTAATTCTTTTCCGAGCTATTTCTCAGCAACTTATTACGGGAATTCAATGAAACTTTATGGGAAGCTTCACTACCAACAGGAGATGTGCATATTATCAGCCGGTTATGGTCTGATGATTTTTCACAGAGTTATGGCCCTTTGAAATTTTCTATAAACTGTACATATAGTGCAATTCTTGTCCGGGCTATTTCACCCCAACTACTGACTGGAATTCAATGAAACTGTGGGAAGCTTAACTACCTTGAGGAGATGTGCATGTTATTTGTGGGTTCTGGTTAGATGATTTATTTAGAGAGTTATGGCCCTTTGACATTTTTAAGTTGCTAAACCATCCATCGTATTATTTTGTCCAAAGTTATGCCCCTCAAGACGTTTCCTTTTATTAGCTCACCTGATTGCTCAGGTGAGCTTTTCTGCCCGGTCTTTGTCCGTTGTCTGTCCGTCCGTCCACATTTGTTCGAAAACACTATAGAAGCCACATTTATTGTCCGATCTTCATGAAACTTGGTCAGAAGCTTCGTCCCAATGAAATCTCGGTCGAGTTCGAAACTGGGTCATGCCGGGTCAAAAACTAGGTCATTAGGTCAAAAATAGGAAAAAACTTGTAAACACTGTTGAAGTCACATTTCATGCCCAATCTTCATGTAACTTTGTCAAAATGTTTGTCTTAATGATATGTTGGTTGAGTTCAAAAGTGGTTCTGGTCCGTTGAAAAACATGGCCGCCAGTGGGCGGGGCAGTTTTCCTTATTTGGCTATAGAGAAACCTTGTAAACACACTAGAAGTCACAATTTTTACCCAATCATCATGAAAGTTGGACAAAACATTGGTTTTATTGATATCTCGGATGAGTTTGAAAATGGTCCAGATCGGTGAAAAACATGGCCGCCAGTGGGCGGGGCAGTTTTCTCTATATGTATATAGTGAATATAGAAGTCACATTTTTGGCCCAATTTTCATGAAATTTGGTCAGAACATTTGTTTCCTTCATACGAGAGTTGAGTTAAAAAATGGTTCCAGTCAGTTGAAAAACATGGTTGCCAGGGGGACGGGCAATTTTCCTTATATTTATATAGTAAAAAGGCTTGTATTGTGCTGTTTTGTATTGTTTGGGCAATCGGTCACTTGCCTTAAATAAAGGACCATCTATTTGTTTTAATGAGAATTCAATACTGCTCCAGCAGCTGGTGTTTCACTTTTTTATATTGTAAACAATCATGAATTAAGGTCGTGTAACATGCGAGACAACTCTTCTAAATATTGCATTTAAGTTTACAGTAGTTACTCCCCTTTGACTATTAATGTTTTCATAATAATACAGTGAATTTCTAAAGGGAACATTTCTTTTCCGATCTTCATGAAGTTTAAAAGTGGTTCTGATCTGTTGAAAAACATGGGCGCCAGTGGGCGGGGCAGTTTTCCTTATTTGGCTATAGAGATACACTCTAGAGGCCACATTTTTTGTCCGATCTTCATGAAACTTAGTTAGAAGATTTGTCCCATATGATATCTTGATGGAGTTGAAACTGGGTCATGCTGGGTCAAAAACTAGGTCACTAGGTCAAAAAAAAGAAATACCTTGTTAACACTGTAGAAGTCACATTTCGTGCCCAATCTTCATGTAACTTTGTCAAAATGTTTGTCTTAATGATATGTTGGTTGAGTTCAAAAGTGGTTCTGGTGCGTTGAAAAACATGGTCGCCAGTGGGCGGGGCAGTTTTTCTTATTTGGCTGTAGAGAAACCTTGTAGACACACTAGAAGTCACAATTTTTGCCCAATCATCATGAAAGTTGGACAAAACATTGGTTTTATTGATATCTCGGACGAGTTTGAAAATGGTCCAGATCGGTGAAAAACATGGCCGCCAGTGGGCGGGGCATTTTTCTCTAAATTTATATAGTGAAAACATGTGAACACTCTAGAAGTCACATTTTTGGCCTAATTTTAATGAAATTTGGTCAGAACATTTGTTTCCTTGATACGAGAGTTGAATTAAAAAATGGTTCCGGTCAGTTGAATAACATGGCTGCCGGGGGAGGGGGGGGCAGTTTTCTTATATTTATATAGTAAAAAAAGCTTGTGAACACTCTAGAAGTCACATTTTTTGCCCAATCAGCATGAAACTTGGTGAAATGAGTTTGTTTTATACATATCTCAGATGAGGTTGCAAATGGTCCTGATCGGTCAAAAAACATGGCCGCCAGGGGGGGGCAGTTTTCCTTATGTGACTAGAGAAACCTTGTGATCAAACACTATAGAAGTCTCATTTTTTGCCTTATCATCGTGAAATTTAATCAATACATTGGTTTTATTGATTTCTCGGACAAGTTGGAAAATGGCTCAGATCGGTGAAACACACTTTGATTGCTCAGGTGAGGTTTTAGAATTGGTCTTTGTCCACTGTCCCTTCGTCCACATTTGGTTTGTAAACACTCTAGCATTCACACTTCTCAAGCATTCTTTATGAAAGTTGCTGAAAGATCTCAGTCAAGTTTGATAATGAGCAAAATCACATAATTAATGCTATAATTATTGCCCTTAGATTGTCCAAATTTTCATTATATTATACAAAATCCTTGTAAACACTCTAGAGGTCACAATTGTGTTTCAGATTTTATAAATCTTGGTCAAAATATTTATTTTTGTAAGCAAAGTTTGATGTTTGGTAAGGGGGGTCAACTCAAAATATAGGTCACCAGGTAAAATCTTACAAAAACAAAAACACTCCATACGCCAGAGTTTTTGTCCAATAATGATGAAACTTGACCAGGATGTTTGTCTGGACAATATCTAGGTCAAGTTTGACGTTTGGTAAAGATTAAATTAATCGACTTCTCTCAGGTGAGCGAACTAGGGCCATCTTGGCCCTCTTGTTGATCTTATGGTAGGGCAGGGTGATGATTTACAGAAATGCTGCATATCTTGGTGTTATTATAATAATCTTTGTGTTGAATAAAATATTAAATCCTTGTCAAAAGTTCTGAACTAGATTAATAAATTGTAACTTTTTACATCCTTTAAAATGGTGAATTAATTTTTATATTTAAATCTATGCTATTAGCTTAATATGAACATAACCACAAAGTACCTTTTTCTGGTAATTAAATATAGGCTGATTGCTAATACACATGTGGTTGTACATGTATTGATACTGTAAGATATTTATTCTAGTCATCAGTGCTCCAGCTAGGATTTGAAAAGGGCAGGGCGGCTTTTTTGTTTAAAGGGCACTTTGGACGCGCAGTATTTTGTCAAAAGGGCACTTTCGAGCGCCAAGGCGTTTCTGGAACGCTTCCTCTTACATGTTAATTTATATGTTATTAATAATTGTAAGAATATATTATTGCCATTATTATTAAACAATTCAAATACAATGTCTACAATGAGAAATTAATTATTTACAATGTATTGTAATAAGAGATTTATTAATCATCATATTAAAAAAAAAATTAAGGGCAGGGGGGGCCCTAGGAAGGGCAGGGCGGAGGTTCGGGAAGGCAGGGCGGGGCGCCCTTCAATTTAGGCCTAGCTGGAGCACTGAGTCATGATAATGATTTGTTACTACATGTATTGCCTGTTTTTGCATACTTGACATGTTGTATGCAGAAAACATACCCCAAAGTATACCATGACTTTTATTAATGATAAATGTGAGTTTTGTTTTACTTAGGTAGCTTATATTTACCTAGGAGTTAGATTAGTTTTGGAAGGTTTAGTTAAGTAAACTGTGTCATATCACTTTCAATGTATTGTATACATGTTAATGTTTTACTTGCCTATATAATTACTTACATTTGTTTTGTTTTTTTAGCTTCAACTTAGGTGATAAGTTTACACTTTGTCTGTTTGTTTCTGTCAGTCTGTTTAGGTTTTATGCTGTTTGCTGCTTATCAGTATCTAAGGGTTGGAAATGAAGCCTATAGAAGTTAATTAAGTACGAAAGGTCTTTCATTTAATTTGATTTTCTAAGGGACTTTAAACGGGTCAAGATGCACATCTAGGTGGTTAAGGTTTAACCAGGTATGACTCCATGCTTGCTGTTTATTTCTACATGCTCGGTGGTTGTTCTTGTATTAAAGGAACTTACATAAATTATTTAATGATTTTTAATGATTGCTATCTTATGGCAAACTCTCTTTAATACAGGTGTGTTTTATAAGGCCTGCAAAGTGCTTTTGAAAAGGCAGTGCATTTAATTGTTTGTGTATAGAGGTGCATCTCAATGGCAGCTGTGCTCTTTGTTACTTACAATATAGTAATATGTGTGCTGTTTTTGTTTTTCTAGCACTTATTGTGATCATACATTAAATCACTTATTGTAATCATACAATTAAATACAATTAAGGGGTGTAAATTGACAAGGCTTTTTCTAGTACCATTTTGATTTCTAAATCCTATCCATAATGGGTATTGTTTTGAGAAGTCAAAAACTTTTCATTTTTCAGCATACATATGAGTGGCGCTCTTGGAAAGCTGGGCTTAATGTACAATGTATATGAGTTAACCCTTTCCCTGTCAGAAGCAAAGTGAAAATGGCGATGTTCAAACAGCATGAAACGAGAACAGCCTGAGAGTAACTCGCTGTATGGTCAGGTTTTATGCTGTTTGCTGCTCATCAGTTTCTAAGGGTTGCAAATGAAGCCTATAAGAATTGAATTTAGTAAGAAAGGTTTTTAATTAAAATTAACGCTCTATGGGACTACAAATGCGTCAAAATACATTTCAAAGTGGTAAAGGGTTAAGTTTATACAAGAGTAGTCTTTGCAGTCTGCATAGGCTAATCGTGGCGGACACTTTTGCCTTAAACTTGATTTTCATTTAGAAGAGATAAAAATTCCATAAAAGCAGATAGTCTCGTCCCTGAATAGCCTGCGACTGCAGACGCTTATCTGGGAGGACAAATTAAGCACATGCATTAAGCCCCGTTTTCCCTGAGGGAGGCTAATATATTATTGGACAATATATATCACTGTTTGTGAACAATATATATCACTGTTTGTGGACAATATATATCACTGTTTGTGGACAATATATATCACTGTTTGTTTGTGAAATGTTGGTAATACAGAATGTATAAACAGATATATGTTTTTTTCTTTCAATGCCAATGGTGTTTGCTATTTTTGATAATAGTACATTCATTAACTTTTTTTATTATAAGTAAATATAATGACAAGACAAAATGAATAGTAACAAAATGTTTAAAGTGTATTGCAAATGAAATGCCCAAATTTTCATCTTAAAATGTATAAACAAGAATAAACACTTATTCAACCTAGCTATCCTTACTCAAACTTGGTCCAACTTATGGGTGTTACATAGCCAGTGAGGTTTGGGATCAGTAAACTTTATAAGATCTAGGAAATAATGATATGTACTGTTTGAGTCGTAATAATGTTAAAATCAAGTGTATCTTTACACAAAAAAAGATTCACAGTCTCAATTCTTTTTTTGACATTTTTTTATCATTATTTAATGTTTATAATTTTGTCTCTAAGATATGTTGTTGCTTTGATCACTCAAATATATATATAATCATATCAATAATTGATTTACACCATAAAATAGCAATATTTTTTATTTGTATAGGCCTATGCACTATAAAGTGTATAATAATTTGTACAATCAGGCATACATTTTGTTGCCATTCTTTGACATTTATGCACAATTTTGATATTTTAAGCAATTATTTACGATATACAATGTTCATAAATGGGTCTTTATCATCTCACTTATAAACATGAAGACTTACCCTGTTGCTTAAAGACATGATAGGATGTATACATTTTTATTGATAGATATATTTATTTTATGTTGTTATGTTTTTGATAGCTTTATAAAATATGTTTTGATTTTTATTAGCGTCTTGCAAGTATACATGAGGGTTCTGGTCCGGCATTTATTACAGAGGGAGTTCACTGTAACGAGTTCAAGGTTTCATGTGTGCGAAAAGTTGTTTTATGACATATTGATACTGTTAAAGTGACTTGGCCACGCGCCCAATATCTGTGGTTGCAATGTGAATAAAAAGGAACACTTTCATTTTCCTAAATTCATTAAAAGTGTGTTTTCACTAGAGAATAGCAGACTTGTCTCAGCTACAGAGTTAATAGCACAATGGCTGTGTTCTGAATTCTTAAATCTACCAACATGATAGTGTTGTTTGTTTGGCTGTTTTATATATTTTCTCAACAGTTTGACAATGTTAGGAATGAACTCCATGATACATATAAATACTCAGTATTTACTGCTGAAACCAGTAGACCTACATAATATGTTTTGTCATTCACTTGATCTACATTGTATTAACTTCCCTCATAATTCAGAATTGTTTCTTTAAGGTTGTGGATTTAGTTCAGTAATTGTAAAAGTGACATGTATTTTTGTTGAATTCATTAACCAGATCATTTTAAACTAGTCTTTTCAATCACGTCTTGTTTATGATTTGGAAGACAGATTTACATGTTAGTTATTATTTGTTGTGTTTGTTTATCATATATTTACACCCTGTAGTTGTAACTATTTAGAATGTGATAGATTTCAAGTGTTTTTATAAAAAATTGTGTTGTTCTTTCCTTTATATTATTATGAAATATAATGGTTGTGTTGTCTTACCCAAATATGATTATGAAATATGATGATTGTGTTATTCTTACCCTATTATTACTATGAAACAAGTGTAATTACTTGGTATCACACCAATAAAAAATAATGAAAAAACTGTTGAATTCTTTGTGTTTTATTTTAGCCCTTACGTGTAAAAACATTTGTTGTGTGTCCATGCGTCTGTGCTAAATGTTTTATAATGCCCTGGAAATCTCGATATAATCCGTCTATCTGTAGCTGTTTCATATAACATATATACTGCTTGCTACAAAGCTTTGATTCTTGCATTGATGTTATGATTGAGCACTCTGTATAAACCCACACGGCTTACCCCATTTTGACCTTGCTATTGTCCTAATTTTTAGATCTCCTGAGCACAACGTGCTCATGGTGAGCTTTTGTGATCGCTTTTTGTCCGTCATGCGCTGTCAACATTTGCCTTGTTAACTCTCTAGAGGCCACATTTATTGTCCAATCTTAATGAAATTTGGGCAGAAGATTGGTCTCAATGATATCTTGGATGAGTTAGAAAATGGTTATGTTTTCTTGAAAAACATGGTTGCCAAGGGGCGAGGCATTTTTCCTTATATGGCTATATATGGCTAGTGTAAAATCTTGTTAACACTCTAGAGGCCACATTTATTGTCTGATCTTCATTAAACTTGGTCAGAAGATTCATCCCAATAATATCTTGGACAAGTTCGAAAATGATGCCGGTTGGTTGAAAAACATGGCCACCAGGGGGCGTGGCATTTTTCCTTATATGGCTATAGTAAAACCTTGTTAACACTCTAGAGGCCACATTTATTTTCCGATCTTCATGAAACTTGGTCAGAAGATTTGTCCCAATAATATCTTGTTATCTTAGGTGAGTGACTTTGGGCCTTTCAGACCCTCTTGATTACTAATTCCGATTAAAATTCTTTGTAAATCCAAAATAACGTGTTTTGTCTTTAATACATCAAAACCGCTTGCTTCAAAGCTTTGATACTAACATGGACATTATCTGTGAACAACAACAATTCACCAACAACACTTGACATTGACCTACTTTAGGACTTTCTGGGTTAAAATAACTTACTAAAAAGCTTTGACACTGCCATCTAACAAACAGGTGTTGGGCGCATGGCAAATTCACTGAAACTCTATCAATATGTCATAAAACAACATTTTTCATCACTTTGACAAAAAAAATAATTCTGATATCCTTTGCACACCTGTAACGTATTAGAACATACATGTTTTTTCTCTCCTCAAAACCGGGGAGATTTTTGCAGTGAACGACTACAACGTTATAGAACGCATACAAATTTCGTTGTTTCAAAACCTGACCCCATTTAAGCGTAGGAACCCTGCATCTTTTTTTCTTAAAAATAGAATTATCAATGTTTGTAAATGAACTAAAACTTAATCAAAGACAAAAATTAAATAAAGACTGCGACGTTTGAATGTTCAATATACAGTCTGTTTACTATAAACTTGTCAAATAAAGTTTTCGACCATTTATGGTTAATAATTGAGAGTTAAAATCAATAAATATTTAAATTTCCAAAATTCATCTTTAATAAGTAAATGAGTGGTATTTTGAAAACAATGATTTTCTGTCATGTGTGTGGTATAAACTTAAGAAAGTTCTGCATTTCGAATGTTTTTATGACAACGTTTTGGCAAAAAAAATCAAATCATACAACGGATCATGTGCAATATTGTTTATTGATCTGTATTGATTTTTTTTAAATACGTTTTTATACGTTACAGAGGTTTATTTTCTATTGACAAAGTTCGTAAAAATACGTTACAGTTCTTCTTAGTATTCTCATACACGTCATTTTTCAGTTGTATAAAAGGGTAAAAATACGGTAGAAACCCTTTCTATAACAAATTATACCGTATTTAAGCAGATAATTGTTTGACGACAAACAGCTGGGACGGGTAAAATTGTATTTTTGGCCCGATTTTCGTTGTAAACCGTAAAATGTATTTTAAAAAACGCGAAAATCCGTTACAGGATTGAAAATAGCGAAAAACGTGTACGTTTTACAATGTTGTAGGTGTTACCTTTAAAAAAAGCCCCGGTTCTGAGGAGAGAAAAATTGTATACTTTTCAATACGCTACATCGTTTCGCTGCAAAAATCGCCCTGGTGCCTAAAGGATATACTATACAAAAAATTATATGAACATATATATTACATCAGATTATTTTTTCAAAGTGATGAAAAATGTTGTTTTATGACATATTGATAGTGTTTCAGTGAATTGGCAATGTACCCAACACCTGTGATCCAACACTCACACTTAGCGCAATCATATCGCTTGACCTTCTTTTGGACTTAGATACTGCCATCCAACACTCGCCCCAATGCAATCATATCACCCGTACCTAAATGACCTTGACATTGACTTAATTTTGGTGTAAGACTTATTCAGATGACCTTCCAATAGGGGCGTCAGCAATATCAAAAGCATATTATTTGTGTACTTTTTTCAGCTCAGACATAAAAAAGTACTCATGATGAGTTTTGCGGGCGGCTTTTTCTGCTGTTTGTTGTGCATCGTCCCTCAATTGTTGTAACAATTACCTTGCAAGCACTCTAGAGGCCAAACTTAGTATCTTCATTAAACTTTGACAAAAAATGATCAAAATGATATCTAGGCTGCAAACAGGGTGGTGTTTGGTCAAACTCTAGATCACCATATCCAATTGAAGAAAAAGATTGTGAAAACTCTAGAGGCCACAAATATTGTCATGTCATTAAGAAAACCTTTTGAACACTATACCTGCTCTGATCAGTTTTGTTTCTTGAAGTCTCAGGTGAATAAAGTAAGGCCTTTGTTCTACTTCTTTAAAGACACTTCAATTTGGTGAAACCATTATTATGTTATTTGGAATTTCCAGATGTTACCTTTTGTCATGAAATAATCGTTGTACAGTCTTGTTTTAAGTGTGTGTGTGTGTGGGGGGGGGGGGGAGGAGGGGGGCAATTACCTGGAAAATTTCCACGTGTCTTTATGGTAACCACCAATCAAACTTGCATGCAAAATGTGGGCAGTTTTAAGCTCACCTTAGCAAAAAAAAACAACAAAAAAACAGGCTGTCCCTCGTTTGTTGTCTGTTGTGCCTCATCAACATTTACCTTCAGGACACTCTAGAGGCCTTATTTATTTTCAATTTAAATGAAACTTTGTCAGAACATCAGTCCTAATACTATCTTGATCAAGTTTGACATAAGGTCATGTGGGAACAAAAACTAGGTTACTTCGTCATCTGAAATAAAAACTTTGTGAACACTCTAGTTGTCCCATTTGTAGGCTACATTTATGCCTGAATCTTCATAACACTTGGTCAAAACATGTGTCCCAAAAATATCGTGACCGAGTTTAAAAATGGGTCACAGGGGGTTCAAAAAAGTCTCTGTGTCAAATTAAATAAAAAGCTTCTTAATGCTACAGAAGCCCTATTAAGTGTCTAATTTTCATAAAACTTGGTCAGAACATGTATCACAATATTAGTGCTTAGAATACTCTCCTAGTTTTGAGATGTTAATTTGATGTTGAAACAAACATAACAAATACTGAACACAGTTCAGTTCCTTTGGGTATCAGGTTAGAGTCTTAAGACCTGGGCCATTTCGTATGCTTTATTATTGGGATAATTTACAACTAATATAATTCTGAGCATATTCAATTCAGTGATGCCAGTTGAACACGTTTTCATATATAGAGATTAGAATGTTAAGACTTAAATTAAACATTTGAGTCCCACCCAAGACCCAGGTTTATGGGTTCAAGGTCACTCTGAAAGGTCAAATATATTTAGCCCTATGTCCTGTTTAGAGCTTTAGGTCCAGCATGTTGTCCAGAACTTTGAAATTGCATGGTAGAAATGGATAGACAGATGAGATTGCGTCATATGCAAGAACCAGGTCCCAAGAATCAGGTCCAACTCACACATTCAAGAGATTTAATTATGTTTAAAGTTAAAAGTTTTTATTATATTGCTGAACAATACATCAATACAATACCAATATCATTTTAAAAGTAAAATATTAGAACTGTGTTTTTCATAAATCAGCTACATTAAAATATGTTATTCAAGTTAAAATATCTTTTGTAAAACATGCCTTTCTTATCTTTTGTTTTCCTTGGTAGGCAAAATACTTATATTAAATGTTTTGTATGACCACCATTGGTCCCTCAATTTAAGGTAAAGGTCAAATGTTGGAATTCTGACCCTGTTGGAACCATTTTTCCATACCTTCGATCCAAGTGTTTGTGAAGCATAACTTTGTATATAAGTAATCGACTTTTAATTACTTCATTGAACTTGCGTGTGTTTGTTATGAGGTGCAGTATCAACTGCAATAATCAGGTTCTAGGTTCAAGGTCAAGGTCATACAGGAAGGTCAAAGGATTTACTTTTACTTTTTTTCATCCAAGTATCAACTTATTATTTGAACATCTGTTATTTTTCATCGCAAGGTCGAGTAACTTTGCTAGGTGGTTACTGGTGTACATAACCATTCATTGTATGCTATAAAAATTGTGTTAGTGAGTGGGAATAAGCTAAACCAGCTGTTATTAATTGCAGACGATACAATAATGGTAATGTTAGTGAATGACAATGTGACTTCCTGTGTTTATGCCAAGTCTATATGTTTTAGAGTTAATTAAAGTAACATATGTTGTGTATGACATCCTCTTCAGGCTCCTGACAGCTTTTAAATCAGAGATAACAATTTTCAATTTTGCTTAAAACGATGCTTAGTTTGCAGTTTGACGATAACAGTACCGTTGCCAAAGTGATGAGAAAGACAAAAACGCTGCCCGTTTCATGCCAAGTATGTGTAATGTATTAAGCTTCCTGTCAATTAAGTAAAGCATTATCGAAGATAACAATGCTTACATGTGTGCGGTTTTGATAATACATGTAATTTAATATAATATTATAATGCTATATTATTGGAATTATATTGAATAATTAATGTAACCAGATTAAAAAAACGTTGAGAATCCCCATTATGAGATTGGCCCCTAACCATTCATGGTTGAGCAGCTACTGGCATACAACAGTTGCGTTCCCATCAATTACATGAGTTTTAATTGACCTGAACCTTGAGGCAGCTTATATATGAAGCTTTCAATAAGACCTAGCTTAGATTTGTATTGCTCGCTAATAGGGTAAATGTCAATGTTCTACTCTACAACTAGACGAAAGTGGTCTTCGCTCAATTCATTGAAATAAAATTTAGCAATTGCTCTAAAATGTGTTCGTATGTACCATACGTGCATATATAGCATGGGATTGCACTTAGGGCCAAAACTTATGTAGGGCGGTCAGGTCAAGGTTACGGTTATACGATTTCCATTAAGTTACTTGAGTGAGTAGTTTAACTTTAAATCAATGCATTGTGATGGAATGTATATGTGTAGGTAGAACATTAATCATGGAGTATAATACTAAGGGTTTTATAATAAACGTTGTGTACAGAAAATATCTCTACGTATTAAGTGAACAAACTGATACAGGTTCTGTTGGAAGGTTGCTCAAGTATTTTGCTTGCAATACTTTAAAGCTTTGTTTTGATTTTCAGAGCCCTTTACATCAGTTGCTGTATAACTGTGTCTGATGATAGTAATGTTAACTTTCGATTTTTTTTATAAACTTCCCGATGCTTCATATAATAGTGTAGCTTAGCTGTTGTTTACTTAAATGTCCGTAATTACCATGTATCAAATGACCAGGTTTATTTTATTACAACTATAATTATTACATTTTAACCGTGAATATGTAATATGATACAGAACATCGTGTATAGCGTCGCATACATTTAAATTATTCAGTTTCACATTCTGTTTCAAAGTTTGAGAGCAGACTTGTCAGTAAGATGTATTAG
This sequence comes from Dreissena polymorpha, assembly GCF_020536995.1. Classification (NCBI taxonomy): domain Eukaryota; kingdom Metazoa; phylum Mollusca; class Bivalvia; order Myida; family Dreissenidae; genus Dreissena; species Dreissena polymorpha. The sequence goes on from NC_068363.1 coordinate 38,055,271, forward strand.
CTTACAGTCAAGTGTATGCGATCTGCATTTTAATAAAATGTTAACGTCAAAGTGTTGTTAGATCATTCAGTTTTGTATTAAACAATCTTCACTTTTTGAAAATGATTAAGCATGCTTTAGTTTGGTTATTTAACAAGCAGATGCGATTGGTCAGTGGTTGAGAAGTTGTTTTTATTGATTATTTACTCTCTTTTTTATATATTTATTATTGTTTTAAAAAAATGAATATTTGTTTAGTTGTTTTATTTAGATAGAGGTAATAGAGGAACTAACTGATTTGTTTTTAGAAATATTCTATTTCACACACATAACATATTCAATTGGTTTATTCATATGAAAACAAATCTGTCAATACAGACTTATTAATCACACAACAATTGAGAGTTATAGATATAGGACTAATACAAATATTTTCATGTGACCAGATACTATAGATATTCATTTGTTTACTAAATAGACAAAAATATTATTGCCATTAATTTGTTACTGTTGACAACATTTGTTGTACGGTCAATATAATGATGGTTTGTATGGCGTGTGCGCGTCCAACCAATCTTGTCCAGACTGTAACTTCAACGTTCTTTATATGTGTCCCAAGCTCACAGGTCAATTTAACACTCAGTTGGTATAATGACGCGTTACTAATAAAATATAAGAGCCAATAAGTATGACAGGGCCACTCCAGCCTTGTTCAATCAAGAGATTTGCAAAATTCTCGAAACAAACAACAACATTCTCACGACAGATTAATGGTTTACGTTCGAAACCTCGTTGCTGCAGGATTTGCCCCCGATATCAAATTAGCAGGCCATTTGGCAGCTTGTATTTTTTCATTTAAAACATTACTTTTATAATTAATAAAGCTAGTTTGTCTTTGAAAATGTTATTTATTTATGAAACTCCTAATAAATATCCTTTATGTAAAATATGAAAGTTTAGACTAATATTTTGGTGTTGAATTCTTATGCTACGTTATTTGTATAAATACCAACTGCTATTCAAATCAAACAATAAATAATTAGAACTGTCATAGTTCCTTTTTCGTTGAATTATCAATGTTATGTATATTAAGTTTTCTCTAAGTTTAAGTTGTGGGGGAAATATGATGCCTCGTCAAAACTATTCTGCCTTGTTCTGAAAATTCGATAACAACCGGTTTTACAATTTGTTGTCGGATTGGCAATAGCGTGTGTAGAGCGCGTTCTCGTTCGTTAAATATCGACTTAATATAAGTAATGTGTTCAAATAATTTTCGTTTAATGACGACAAATAATTGGTTTGTCGATCGAGATAAATCGTTTATCTGCGGCCTTATTTGGGGTAATACACTCAGCTTTGCGTAACGATATATGGGCTTCAGCACCACCCAGTACATCACTGAAACGATTTCAAGACGTCTTTTTTTGCTCTCCCCCCTCACCACCTATCTAGTTTGGCAAAACATCTAGTGTAAATATGTTGAAATTGTATTTATTTATGCAAATATTCTATCGCAATAGACATGGCGTTGAATATTATTACCACGTGTAAGTTCCATAGATTTATTAAATTATTAAATAAAGTCATTAGCATTTGTTCCGCTGCCCCTTTGCAAAAGCATCCTGTATCATATGGGTCCTAGATATTAGCTAATATACCAGATGCAATCGGGCTTTTATGTTATGTAACTCTTGAGAACAATTGTAACGCGAGCCGGCCAACTTCCTGAGGCCGCCACCGAGCGCTATGTGCACGGCCTCACAATGCCGATGTGCCTTCCGAAGCTCTCGGCAGGCCAATTACAAAATATTATTTAATTCAATGATTTTCCTCAGGCTGCCTGCCTTTTGATTAGAAAACTAAAAGTGATCAAGTCGCTCTGAATATTTACAGTGCGACAAACAGGGGACCTTTGCCTTCAATGAAGCTTTAGTTATTCGTCACCCCAAGGCCCTAGATGGAACGTCCACAACCTAGTAAGACTTCCGAAGACACCAACCCTATGAAGATCCTCTAAACTTGCAACAGGAACTCTGCAGCCCGGCCAGCACCGTTTTAAGTCAACGTAATTACCAAAATGCTCCAGAGAAATGTTCTTTAGAGTACCGCACCCTTGTTTCAGATGTTGTCATGCTCGCATCCGCAGGAGTAGTGGCCAACTTTGTGTGTGTTTCAGAGTTTATTTACAGGTCCTACTGGCCTCTTCACGAGGTTACGGTAGCCCGACCTGCCCCTGTGACCTCTCAGGGGAAAAAGATTAATTTTAGAGTCAAAGTAGGTCAAATTTACCCCGGCTTCCCGGGTATTCGCCAAATACTTTAATTTTTAAAAGAGTTCGTTGCACGTTGGCCAATGAGACCTATCTACCTAAAGGTGGTGATGAGGAGCGGATCCCGCCGAGTGTCCCGCACATTACTAATGTACAAGACACCCAACGCGACCCACATCCCAACACCACTCGGTACGCGATTTACGTGTGTTCAGTGGGGAAAAAAACGCCCCGGTTGGACGTGATTTCATCACATCTTTAAATAGTAACAAATGCCAAAATGTATTTGATACTTAAGATAATTTGCAAATGTTTGTTTTACTTGTAATTCTTGAGCACATGTATAGTAAATATTTAAGAGAATTTGCTATAAAACTGGAATGTACAGGATTATCGGGTAATTGGCAAGTTATAATTCTGGTACAAGTTAGCAATATATTGTGATATATTGCAATACGGGTTTTTGAACCGACAATATATTGCAATACGGTTTTTGGCGTATTGTTGCAGCATTAATAATTAATAACATAGTTTTACAAATTTATGTAATAATACGGCCTTAAAGCATATGTCTAACACATAAAGAAATAAATAGTATCCTTTACTATGTATCTGTTTTGGTTGGGCAGAATACATTCGCGTTATCTGAATGTATAATTGATATTTTGAAACACTTTATTTTGGCGAGAAATCAGTCGTGTACATTCGGAAATTGCTGAACAAGACATAAAAAAGCAGAACAAAGTTTACAGATATCTATTTTTGTCGTGCGTTAAATAGACGTGTAAAATACCGATAATAGTCTCCACTCCACACAGATATCAAGTTAAAATGTTTCTACTTAAACAAAACAATACTGCCAACTATCAAAACTTAATCTCTGTTTGTAACAATAAAGGTCATCATGAATATCCCGTTGAAGTCCGTAACGGATTTTAAATATAGATATAAACAGATATAACAAATATCGTGCATTATTGTATGCTTTCCGATTGTTTATAGAGACATATTGATCAGTGAATTAAAACTGATATTGCACTTTTTCAAACAGTGAAAAATAACTGAAAATTATCGATAATTTTCATTGTTTTACCGGAACTAATTTTAGATATCTTTGGTTTCCCCATCGTGACACCCAATTAAAGGCAATTTTACCACGGAAGACTACTCTGCATTGATGTTTATAAAAATATACGGATGAGCTTTCTTTTTAAATACATGGGGGTGCCCAACGGGAAATTATATTGTCCGGAATGGCAAAATACAAAAATAATCATTTGTAAGCATAAAAAAAAATTTGTTTGATTTCGCGGAATATCTTTTAATTCACTCGTCATCATAGAAAAATATATTTTCTATGATCACTCCTGGATTAAAATCGATATTCCACCAAATCAAACAAATATCCTCTATTTATTAATACTGATACTTGCAGCACAGATTTGAATTTAACCGATAGCTGAAAGTCACATAGTAGTTGCTGTCGAAATTAATTTGTACATTAAGGCTACACATTTATTTGAAATTCTGTGTAAAAATTCTCCTTCATAAACTGTGCCGCATAAAGTTAAACGTTTGTATTCTACTTGAATTGAGAGTTCATATTAATGTGTTATTTTGTAACTGTTGCTACTATAATACATACAATATATTTATTTTTTACCTTATTTATGCGCACAAAATCGACCTCATAGCAAAATCGTAAACTCTGTTGGAAAGCAGATCGGATGCGTATAACTATTTCTTATATTCATGTTTATCCGGTTATTTCATATTAATAAACTGGAGTACTGTATTTTATCATTATCAATTAATGCATGTATATTTTAAGGATTTTATATTGATTTGAATCATATTTTTTGGCTGAAATAATTCTTTACTTTTACTACATGTTCCACATTTAATGTGTTACTGTACATTAATTGTATAATAGCGTACACTTTGTCAAACGTGCGTTAATGTGAAAGGCAATTATCGTTTTCACTGATATCACCGAAATTCATATCAGTCCGTATTAGTATCATGTAATCAAAGTATTAACGGAGGGGCTCTCATTAAGAAAGAATTGCAATTTTCTAATCAGATCTTACAGACTAAATGGGCGAACTTGAATCTCATATACGTCATTTTTCAGTTGTATACAAGCGTAAAAATACGGTAGAAACCGCTATGGGGCATCCCTTTCTATAACAAATTATACCATATTTAAGCAGATAATTGTTTGACGATACACAACTGTGACGGGTAAAATCGTATTTTAGGCCCGATTTTCGTTGTAAACCGTAAAATGTATTTAAAAAACGCGAAAATCCGTTACAGGATTGAAAATAGCAAAAAACGTGTACGTTTTACAATGTTGTAGGTGTTACCTTTAAAAAAAGCCCCGGTTCTGAGGAGAGAAAAATTGTATACGTTTCAATAAGCTACAGCGTTTCGCTGCAAAAATCGCCCAGGTGCCTAAAGGATATACTATATATGAACATATATATTATATCAGATTTTTTTTTTCAAAGTGATGAAAAATGTTGTTTTATGACATATTGATAGTGTTTCAGTGAATTGGCAATGTACCCAACACATGTGATCCAACACTCACACTCAGCGCAATCATATCGCTTGACCTACTTTTGGACTTAGATACCGCCATCCAACACTCGCCATAATGCAATCATATCACCCGTACCTAAATGACCTTGACATTGACTTAATTTTGGTGTAAGACTTATTCAGATGACCTTCCAATATCGAAAGCATATTATTTATGTACTTTTTTCAGCTCAGACATCAAAAAGTACTCATGATGAGTTTTGCGGGCGGCTTTTTCTGCTGTTTGTTGTGCATCGTCCCTCAATTGTTGTAACAATTACCTTGCAAGCACTCTAGAGGCCAAACTTAGTATCTTCATTAAACTTTGGCCAAAAATGGTCAAAATGATATCTAGGCTGCAAACAGGGTGGTGTTTGGTCAAACTCTAGATCACCATATCCAATTGAAGAAAAAGATTGTGAAAACTCTAGAGGCCACAAATATTGTCCTGTCGTTAAGAAAACCTTTTGAACACTATACCTGCTCTAATCAGTTTTGTTTCTTGAAGTCTCAGGTGAATAAAGTAAGGCCTTTGTTCTACTTCTTTAAAGACACTTCAATTTAGTGAAACCATTATTATGTTATTTGGAATTTCCAGATGTTACCTTTTGTCATGAAATAATCGTTGTACAGTCTTGTTTTAAGTGTGTGTGTGGGGGGGGGGGGGGAGGAGGGGGGCAATTACCTGGAAAATTTCCACGTGTCTTTATGGTAACCACCAATCAAACTTGCATGCAAAATGTGGGCAGTTTTAAGCTTACCTTAGCAAAAAATAAAACACAAAAAAAACAGGCTGTCCCTCGTTTGTTGTCTGTTGTGCCTCATCAACATTTACCTACAGGACACTCTAGAGGCCTTATTTATTTTCAATTTTAATAAAACTTTGTCAGAACATCAGTCCTAATACTATCTTGATCAAGTTTGACATAAGGTCATGTGGGAACAAAAACTAGGTTACTTCGTCATCTGAAATAAAAACTTTGTGAACACTCTAGTTGTCCCATTCGTAGGCTACATTTATGCCTGAATCTTCATAACACTTGGTCAAAACATGTGTCCCAAAAATATCGTGACCGAGTTTAAAAATGGGTCACAGGGGGTTCAAAAAAGTCTCTATGTCAAATTAAATAAAAAGCTTCTTAATGCTACAGAAGCCCTATTAGGTGTCTAATTTTCATAAAACTTGGTCAGAACATGTATCACAATATTAGTGCTTAGAATACTCTCCTAGTTTTGAGATCTTAATTTGATGTTGAAACAAACATAACAAATACTGAACACAGTTCAGTTCCTTTGGGTATCAGGTTAGAGACCTTAAGACCTGGGCCATTTCGTTTGCTTTATTATTGGGATAATTTACAACTAATATAATTCTGAGCATATTCAATTCAGTGATGCCAGTTGAACACGTTTTCATATATAGAGATTAGAATGTTAAGACTTAAATTAAACATTTGAGTCCCACCCAAGACCCAGGTTCATGGGTTCAAGGTCACTCTGAAAGGTCAAATATATTTAGCCCTATGTCCTGTTTAGAGCTTTAGGTCCAGCATGTTGTCCAGAACTTTGAAATTGCATGGTAGAAATGCAAAGCCAGATGAGATTGCGTCATATGCAAGAACCAGGTCCCAAGAATTAGGTCCAACTCACACATTCAAGAGGTTCAATTATGTTTAAAGTTAAAAGTTTTTATTATATTGCTGAACAATACATCAATACAATACCAATATCATTTTAAAAGTAAAATATTCGAACTGTGTTTTTCATAAATCAGCAACATTAAAATATGTTATTCAAGTTAAAATATCTTTTGTAAAACATGCCTTTCTTATCTTTGTTTTCCTTGTTAGGCAAAATACTTGAGAAATTATATTAAATGTTTTGTATGACCACCATTGGTCTCTCAGTTTAAGGTAAAGGTCAAATATTGGAATTCTGACCCTGTTGGAACCATTTTTCCATACCTTCGATCCAAGTGTTTGTGAAGCATAACTTTGTATATAAGTAATTGACTTTTAATTACTTCATTGAACTTGCGTGTGTTTGTTATGAGATGCAGTATCAACTGCAATAATCAGGTTCTAGGTTAAAGGTCAAGGTCATGCAGGAAGGTCAAATTAAGGCAGATTAAATTTTTATAAACCTTATTTGGTGCATTATAACTGAACAGACTTAATGTACTTAGTCCCTGAGTCATGAGTCAACAGCCCAATATGAAGTGTGTAATAGAAAACAAGAGGGCCAAGATGGCCCTAGTTCGCTCACCTGAGAGGAGTCAGTTCATATAATCTTCACCAAACGTCAAACTTGACCTAGATATTGTCCAGACAAACATCCTGGTCAAATTTCATCATTATTGAACCAAAACTCTGGCATATGGAGTGTTTTTGTTTTTGTTAGATTTTAACCTGGTGACCTATATTTTGAGTTGACCCCCCTTACCAAACATCAAAATTTGCTTACAAAAATAAATATTTTGACCAAGTTTCATAAAATCTGAAACAAAATTGTGACCTCTAGAGTGTTTACAAGGATTTTGTATAATATAATGAAAATTTGGACAATCTAAGGGCAATAATTATGGCATTAATTATGTGATTTTGCTCATTATCAAACTTGACTGAGATCTTTCAGCAACTTTCATAAAGAATGCTTGAGAAGTGTGAATGCTAGAGTGTTTACAAACCAAATGTGAAAGAACAGACGGCGGACAAAGACGAATTCTAAAACCTCACCTGAGCAATCAGGTGAGCTAAAGTGTGAAAGGAACCATTTTTGAACTCAACTCACGTATCAAGAAAACAAAAATGTTCTGACCAAATTTCATGAAAATTGGACCAAAAATGTGACTTCTAGAGTGTTCACATGCTTTCAATATATACATATAGAGAAAATATGCCCTGCCCACTGGCGGCCTTTTATTTGCACCGATCTGGACCATTTTCGAACTCGTCCGAGGTATCAATAAAACCAATGTTTTGACCAACTTTCATGATGATTGGGCAAAAATTGTGACTTCTAGAGTGTTTACAAGGTTTCTCTAAAGCCAAATAAGGAAAACTGCCCCGCCCACTGGCGGCAATGTTTTTCAACTGACCGGAACCACTTTTGAACTCAACCAACATATCATTAAGACAAACATTTTGACAAAGTTACATGGAGATTGGGCATGAAATGTGACTTCTACAGTGTTTACAAGGTTTTTCTTTTTCTTGACCTAGTGACCTAGTTTTTGACCCAGCATGACCCAGTTTCGAACTTGATCAAGATATCATTGGGACAAATCTTTTGACCAAGTGTCATGAAGATCGGACAATAAATGCGGCCTCAAGAGTGTTTATGAACAAATGTGGACGGACAGACAACAGACGGATGACGGACAAAGACCGATCACAAAAGCTCACCTGAGCAATCAGGTGAGCTAAAAATCAGGTAAGTGAAAGAAGAAACTTGCATGTGCAACAAATAACTGTTTTGTTGAATTTATTAATTTATTAATGCCATGTGAACGGATAACAAATGCTCTAACTAGTCAAAAATTGCATTGATCTAAAGTACGAGACATAATTACAAAATGACTTTATACAAATGTGGCAAAATATTACACAAATTTAAAAGAAATATTCACCAACTTGTAACAGCTACATGCCTATACATTAAAATCAAATCCAGCCATCACTGTTCTGCACCTTTTAATTTCGTATTAAGTAATAAAAGAAATACAACACATATATTTTGTACAAATTTTAAAGCAATAATCAGAAACAAACGACAGCTACCTGCCTACAAGTTAAAAATCAAATATAGCCACCACAGTTATTCACCCTTATATGTTTTATTTAGTCATGCATTTTAATTAATATTGAACATTTAATATATTAGGCGAGTGTTGGATTACAATGAAGTGTTTTTATTTATAATTGTTATGTTAATATGCAATGCTCATAATGTAACAATCAGTGTCAAATGTTTAAATCGCTTTCATAATATTGCAAGCAATACACAAGTCAAAATGACCTGACCCATTGTATAAACCAAAAAATTCAATTTCTTATGAAAGCTATTCATAATTGAATTACTAAATGTTGCAGTAGCAGTGACCAAACCTTTGACAATGTGTGCGTTATCCTAACATCATCAAATGTGTATTACCAAGTTTCATCCCATTATTTAATGTACTCTTTCAAACATCAAATGATCCAGTTTATGGACAGCTAATTCTGAAAGCTTAATTACAATGTAACAGGCCAACAACGCAATGTTAGTCTAGTCATCAAAATCTTTTATACAAAAAAAGACATACAGTAAATAAATATTATGCAAGCAAGAATGAAAACAAACTATGACTTAAGAGTGTACTTTGTACCAGATTATAAAAGTTTACAAAAGAACATAACAACACAAGCAGTACTGATGGCTTTTGGAAGCATACTGTGTAAATATGTGAGTATTCAAGCAACAGTTAATACAAAGTTATGCATACAACATACAACAGTTACACATATGTGTCTTGTTCTGAGAAAACGGGGCACAATGCATGTGCGTAAAGTGTTGTCCCAAGTGTTGTTTTCTCAGAACATGAATCATATAAAGATAGATCCAAACAGATCACAGTCGGGTCAATACCAGGACATGTGCACTTATAAATTCATGCAAAGTTCAAGCTCTATTTCTCTATAAAAAGTGTTCATAATTGACCTTTCACCTCTATGACCTTATCCTTTGGGGTAAAGAGACCAGTTTTAATGCTCATAGTTGGGTCGCCTTGCCGTTGTGAATATGGTGCTTCAAATAAGCCTTAGGCTCTTTATGCAGTCGAGCTAAAATAACTAGGTTTAAACTAAAGTTGGCCCATGATGAATAATTTTTGTAGCAAATGCCTGGTGAGCTTTGTCTGATTATTTAGCTTAGTCATTATTTATGCAAATTAACATTTTTTGAAAGTTTTGTGACGATCCGATGAAAACTGATTAAGTAAGTGATCAGAAAACGAAAAGTGTTGACATGCTGGTGGACTTACACACAGTCCAGTGATTACATGCTTCCCTTTGGGGCGACAGGGGGGGGGGGGGGGGGTTAAAAAAAATAAAAAAAATGCAATCCCATATCTCCAATCGTCAGAATTCAAACTACAAACCCTTTGGTGAAATTTTACTTATTCTCACTTTTTGTATACAAAACCATCAAAACCTTAACAACAACAACAAAAGCAGTAGCAACAAAAAAAAACTTGTTACAAAATTAAGTATGATAAATAAAACTATTTTTCACTGAGTAATTTTTTTAATATATATGCATTTCATTAACAAAAGCAACAGGCATTTCTAAATATATGCCATTTTACATGATGAAATTAATATGCACATTTGTTTTGGGGCAAGTAAGTGACATATATTATATAAATTAACAACACAGATTTATTTCATACCTGTTTAAGTATACAATATAAATCAATCATATCAACAGAACAGAAAGACAGCTGAACTTCAATACAACTCCGAATGCAAAAAGATATAAACATAAAAATGTCTAAACATTTTGACTTCGTTAAAGTTTAAGTTTAGAAGACAATATATTGACAGAAGATACAGTAAGTATATATGTTTACAAAATGAATTACACAAACTCACTTGATATCTATATCAATAATGCATTCAATTATGTTCATTGTTATGTAATTAAGTAAGCATTAAATCATGAAATTCATAAAATTTGAAACATTTAGCAGAAAAAAAGGAATGTTCACATAACCATTTCAATAAATATATATAAGAAAACATAAAAAAACTTTAACTGGTTGCAATTTCCAGAAAAAATAATTTTAAAACGACATTTGAAACTTTTTCATCTTAATCAATTGTATATACATGTAATTTGTGGATTAAATTGTGATGTTTAAACGCCTTTCATTGCTTCAATTACCAAAATAAAAATGGAATTCAGTGTCCACTGTTCAGATGGTGTTTTATCAAGATTGGAACTCTTCTTAGGGATGTTTTACATGGTATTTATGGTACTTGAAATGACTAATCTACCTATTTAATTTCATGTTCACAAGCTCCTGTGACCAAACCCTTGGAACCGTGAACCTCAAAAATTGATAATGGTGTTGCATTTCTACCAAGATACCAGCCTTTCATATCAGACGATGGCAGATATAAGCATTCTCATGTACTGCGGGTGAATAATAATTTGGTTTACAGACAGACCACGCCACCATGCAAAAGACAGGTCCAAAAAATAAACCCTACTTCTTTAACCCTTTACCACTTAGATACGTATTTTCACATATTTGTAGTCCCTTAGAAAGTTATATTTAATTTAAGACCTTTCTTAATAGATTAAAGTTTTTAAGGCTCACTTCTTTATATTCATCTCCAAACTTGAGATACTGATGAGCAGCAAACAGCATAAAACTGAACAGACTGCGAGTTACTCCCAGGCTGTTCTGGTTGTATGCTGTTTGCACGTAGCCATTTTCACTTTGCTTCTAAAGGGTCATAAAAGGACATTTATTCATATAGATTGAGTTTGAAAGTTTGAAAAAAACATTTGAACAAAATACACCATATATGCCAAACATTTCAGGTCCAAATAGGGTCATTCCATACAAATTGGCTGGACATTTATGACACAGTGGGACTGTGCCACCCGGCCACCTTAAACTATATTTCATTTTGCCTTCACTTCAGTTAGAGGTCAGTTGAACTTACTTAAACTAACAGAACAAACATAGTTTTTAACAAGAGCACCGCATAACAGGTGCCAACGCTCAGCTGCGGGTGCAGTTTTGAATAAATGAAAGCTTGTCAGAATTTTTTATATTTTTTTAGAGGTCACTGTGACCTTGACCTTTGACCTAGTGACCCCAAAATGGGTGTTGCGTGTAGAACTCAAGGTGCATCTACATATGAAGTTTCAAAGTTGTAGGTGGAAGCACTTTCATTTTAGAGCCAATGTTCAAAAGGTTAACAAAATGTAAAGGTTTTAGCACGGCACCGGAAGACGAGCTGGCTTTGACAATACCTCGGGTTTTCTCTGAAAACAGCCGAGCTAAAAATTGTCAAAACAAATTTTATAACATCGGGACAGTGGGTCAAACAGTCCTAAACACATTTATAAGAAATAAAATCACAGATCTACAACCAATTTGCATTTTGTTGGTAAAAACACGAAAACCCATAAGCAACTTGTACTAAACTAGAAATGGCGCGGCTACGGCCGACGCGTATACCCCGCCGCGACTTTTGACCCAGGGGTCAGATCAAAATTCCAAATAGTGCACTGTCGCACATATGCTCATAGCTACCAGGTGTTTAAGCTCAAGGTTCTAGTGCTAATAGTGTAGGAGGAAATAGTGACCAGGACTGACGTACAGACAGACAGCGGAGATAACCACATAATCCCCCCAATTCGGAGCGTGGGGATAATAAGTAGTAGATTGACATTACAAAAATATTTTATGAACACAACAAAGTTTAAAAAGTTGATAATTGACAAGTGGAAAAAGCCCTTGAATATAGCTACACACAAATTCCAGTCTGACAGAATTCACTCCAAATAGTATATGCCATTATTTGTGTACATGCAACACCAAAATGGTAAAACAACACACTTAATGGTAAAAAGGAAGCAAAACTGAGTTTCTGATTACACAAATGCCTGTTATCATGAACATGACGCCATAAGCTGAAAATCACAACAACCCTGAGTCATTACAGTTAAATCTTACAACAAACCTACACCTTGAAACATGTGAGTCGTGTTCTGAGAAAACTGGGCATAATGCATGTGTGTAAAGTGTTGTCCCAGATTAGCCTGTGCAGTCTGCACAGGCTAATCAGGGACGACACTTTACGCCTAAATTGGATTTTTGCTAAGAAGAGACTTCATTCAAACGAAAAATGTCATAAAAGCGGAGTGTCGTCTCTGATTAGCCTGTGTGAACTGCACAGGCTAATCTGGGACGACACTTTACGCACAGGAATTATGCCCAGTTTTCTCAGAACGCCACTCATGTCATCAAATTTCATGTCTTATGAAAAGTGATGGCCATAAGCACTAACTGGAAGCACATAGAGCATAATGTGACTATAATGTGACTATAAAAGCAATTCTTAGATCGATATATATTGATCAACATTAAATTAGCATCAACTAAAATGCCATTCTAATATTTGGATTACTTCATGATTATCTTAATACACTGATAAACATGTGCACAAAAATGTTTTAAAAGTTTAATACAACACCGATGCCATACTTAACAAATCAATAATACCTATTTACATTGCAATGTCTTTAATGCAATAAATAATTATTTAACTTAAAGTGAACTTTGTTCAATCAACTTAAGTAATACCATAAATAAAAATGTTAGTTCATGTTACTTCCTGATTATCTTAATAAACAGATAAAATGTTCACACAAATGTTATAAACAGTATAATACCAAACTGGTACCATATTTAACAAATCAATAATATATATTTACATTGAACTGATTATTTAAATTAAAGCTAAAATTGTGTGGCCATATTGAGTAGTAACATAATAAACAATATTGGTTTATGTAACTGCTGTAAGAGTTTCAATGATTTACTTATTACATATCATCATCATCGTGATAATCATGATCATCATCATCATGATAACCATCATCATCATCATCATGATAACCATCATCATCATCATCATCATCATCATCATCATCATCATCATCATCATCATCATCATCATCATCATCATCATCATCATCATCATCATCATCACCACCATCATCATCATCATCATCACCATCTCCATCCTAACCAACATGATGTTTGCCAAAATTGCTTACGTAATTCAAAATTATTGTTATCATCAGCAGTAGCAGTTCAAGCAGTATCATCGTTGTAAATAACATAAGTATCAGTGTTTGTCATTTCTGTTTTCAACAGCAACAAAGCTGAAAGGTAGTTGGTAGTTGTTCAAAGATTTTATTGAAATTATTTTAGGATTATGAAGCCTAATTTTTCAAAATTATCATCAACATAATTGCCATCATAACAAAGTGTCTCTATTTTACAAACACATGATCTGACTACTATTATCGATTGTCATCATCGTCATCATCATCATCATCGCCATCAACGTGACTATGGTATCTCCGCAGGGTCGCTGTGCCAGGTGCGTGAGATCCGTATCTCAGCGTGTAGTCGTAGTACGGATAGGACGGTGCCCAATCTGTGTTGGTTTCGGTGGCATTTTCTTCACTCTCGTCAGAGATTGGTGTGCGACCAAAAATGCATTCTGAATATGCAGGGGGTGGGAGAACAGCTGCAAAGAATGTTTTAATATATAAACAAAAATAAAATATCCAGATAAGAAAATATTTATGGCCATACATTCTGGCATTTATATAAAAGTTGAAATTAATATAAAGATGCAGTCACTGAACAAGATGTTGGGTACACTTCACCAAACCCAATGATAAAACTGAGCTCATTAGTGCTACTGTAATAATTAGTTAATACATGCTCAAATCAAATATGTATGCTTATCAACTGACAATTATTATTCTTTTAAATAAAGACAACAAAATGACCCTGTTCCAATGTCTTTACTCCAAATTCAATTTAACCTTTTTCTTATCAGAAGCAAAGTGTAAATGGCTTTATTCAACTCTTAGTCTGTTCAGGTTTTATGATGTTTGCTTCTCATCAGTATCTTAGGATCAGAACTGAAGCCTTTATAAATTGAATCTTGTATATCAATTTGATTTTCTAAAGGACTTTAAGCAGGTCAAAATAAGTATGTGAGTGGTTAACAGGTTAAACTACAGCTTTGTCACAGACGTGACGAATACCCCCACATGAAGAGCGGATGAAAATTACTTGAAATAGGGAACACCATGCTGAATGTGCAAAACTCACTAAGTGACCCCATGACCTAGTTTTTGGCCCGGCGTGGCCCATGTTCGAACATGGCCTAGAGATCATCTAGATAAAACTTCTGACCAAGTTTGGTGAAGAGCGGATGATAAGTACTTGAAATAGAGAGCGGACACCATACTGAATGTGTAAAACGCATTAAGTGACCCCGTGACCTAGTTTTTGGCCCGGCATGGCCCATGTTCGAACATGGCCTAGAGATCATCTAGATAAAACTTCTGACCAAGTTTGGTGAAGAGCGGATGATAAGTACTTGAAATAGAGAGCGGACACCATACTGAATGTGTAAAACGCATTAAGTGACCCCGTGACCTAGTTTTTTGCCCTGCATGGCCCATGTTAGAACATGGCCCAGAGATCATCTATATAAAACTTCTGACCAAGTTTGGTGAAGATCGGATGAAAATAACTTGAATTAGAGAGCTGACACCATGCTGAATGTTAAAAAACGCACTTAGTGACCCCGTGACCAAGTTTGGTAAAGATTGGATGAAAACTACTTGAATAAGAGAGCCGACAACATGCTGAATGTTTAAAACGCACTACGTGACCCCGTGACCTAGTTTTTAACCCGCCTGACCCGTATTCAAACTTGACTTAAGCATCATGTAGATACAACTTCTGACCACGTTTGATGATGATCGGATGAAAACAACTTGAATTAGAGAGCGGACACTTAATGCAGACCGACCGACTGACAGACCGACCGACAGACAGACAAGTTCACTCCTATATACCCCACTAAACTTCATTTTTGGGGGTAAAATAAAGAAAACAAAATGATCTTGGCCCATTGTTTCAGCTGAGAACCCAATATTTCCAGTTAAACAGTTTCCATGGCAACATGACCTACATTCTTCATATGAAGGTGGCAGCACCAGCTCCCCGGGTGTGTTCCCAGCCGGCAACTCAACAGTCAAAGCCTCTGGAGAAACAATTGCCGGCGCCGATGGTTGAACATACGTTCTTGGGAGGGGTTCAGGTTGAGACATATCTTGTAACGGAATGGAGCCAATGAAAAGGGGCTTTGAAACAACACATTTCTCAGAGCCAGAACAGACCTTCAGCTGAAATAATAAGGTATTGCTAATCAGGAAAAAAAAGAAAGATTGTTTATTTGTCGATTAACAATGATTTGGAGTTTTGATGTAAAGAAAGTTAAACAACAAAGGCATGAGATAAGTCGTTTAATAGCCATGCATCAGAGCAATGACCAATTTATAGAATTAATGCAAAAGATTTTGCCATGCTTACATGATTTGATAAATGTGCGGGCAATTTAAAGATGAGCTATATTTTATTACACTGTTCTCAATTCAGGACTTCTTTATGTGTATTTTACGCATAGTTTGACAAAGCTGTTTTTTTTTTGCCTATATTACGATTCTCCTTTATAAAAAACATTATTCATTCTTTAACAGGTAACCCCTGTTACTTACACAACTGTTTACCTTCACAATATGTTTGTTTTGATTTTTTTTCCATATTCAACTGCATTTAGGTCATACTACACAGTGGTCATTTTATCTAAACACAAATTTCCTCAGTATGCTGATTTAGTATTTTACCAGAACTATTGGTAAGCGAACATACTTTTAAGTGACAACTGTCCTATTTACAACGGAGGTATAGAGGATAATGGCAAAAGAAATCATTCTTGAAAAATTAATACAAATTATGTGTCTAGGTTCAGAATTGAATACTCCATCCTCAGATTTGTAGTCCAGCGTTCACCAACTGGGAAAGTTGACCAGGTTATACAAGCTTAAACATTCCAAGTAATGTAGAACTACTGGTTAATACTTTCAAGAAAATCTTAACATGACAAGATGTTCAGATGCTGGCAACTACAGAATAAATATGAGCCATGCTCCGTGAAAAGGGGGTTTAATGCATGTGTGTAAAGTGTCGTCCCAGAGTAGCCCGTGCTAATCAGGGACAACACTTTTCTGCCTAAACTGGATTTTTGCTAAGAAGAGACTTTCTGTAAATGAAAAATACCATAAGAACAGAAAGTGTCGGCCTTGATTAGTCTGTGCAGACTGCACATGCATTAAACCCCTTTTTCACAGAGCATATGTAAATGGTCAACATTGGGATCCGCATGCTAAAATATGCAGTAAACAATGTATATTTAATGCAAAAATCACTAACAATTTACCTTGACTTCATATTGAATGTCTATTATATTGCAACCGTCATTGTACGAAGGTGGTAATGAAGGAATTAACGTTGAGTTATTAATGTGGTGGTCTTTGTGAGGTCGGATTATCATACTTCCCGAAGTGAACAGGTTGAAATCATGAGACTTTGTCATAAACTTTGGCCGACCAGATGAAAGAAAGGAATCGGAGACACCTGTGTATTTAACATGCTGAAACAGAAAAGGAGAAAAAAATCATTGTACAATAATAACTGCATTGTGATTGAAGATCAACAAACAAAACAGAAATTAAGGTAATAACTATAATAAGATAAGCATGTAAAACAAGTTAACCTTACTTTAAAATTAAGGTCCAGAACTATTCATGTTTTAATTAAAAATGCAATATTTTATTTAGCATATTTTCAAACAAAAATATTGGAAACAATATGGACATAAAAAATGACAGATTTTGATGCTGATTATTGCATATCAATATCCCTTTGAGCGCTGGAACCGGATTTTGAAGGCCTTTGCAAACAGTTTGGATCCAGATGAGAAGCCACAGAACGTGGCGTCTCATCAGGATCCAAACTGTTTGCTATTCTGATAGTATTCTTTGAAAAAAAGTGAAGAAAATGATGATTTTAGAAATTCAGCAGACGACATTTTAGCAGATGACAAATTTCCCTTTATGCAAAGGGATATGTCTGAGAGTAAGAAGTAATGTTGAGGTACTGATGATGATTTACAGTACCTAGCATTTTGTCTTATCAAACAATTCAGAACTACTAGAGACTAGAGCTTTGTCACAATGTTTTTTCTCTCACTATTTTGGGAACAGGGCCGGGTCCCTTTGGATTGGGAAAAATCACGGCGTTTTGACCAAAATTGGTAAATTAGTGTTGTTGTTTTTTGCAAACAAATGCTTCAAAAATGAGAATTAATTAGTTTTAAACAATTTTTTTTATAGAATATTACTTGAAGAGCTGGATGGGCGATTAACTAAATGTTGATCAAAATATATAAAAAAATTATTTTTTTTAAACATTTTATTGGGAATTTTTGGCTCCCTTTTTGGAAAATATATACTTTTTTCCATTGGGAATGGGGCTGGATACCATACCAGCCCCGATTTTGAACAAAAAACACACTGTGTCACAAAGTTAACTAATACCACTGCACCTCTTTGTCACATAATTAAAAAAACATGCAGATCACTGGGGTTGAAAAATGTTTTCTTACAAATTGATTTTCACTTCATCATGATGGCATATTTGAAGTTTCCATGTTATCTTGAGGAATATGGAAGTTGTTTACTCCACAATTTAGAAACATTTTGTGCAGACAAACAAAAGAAAAATCAACAAACAAGCAACAGCGAATCCCTTGTAACACCTGCAGAGGTATTATAGTAACCTGGAAATTTCAGGCAGAAAAAAATCAGTGATTGAAGTCTATATTTTTGTGTGCTGCAACACAGAACTGGCAACCTACCTGAATTAAAAACAGAAACACCTTGTTCACTGGATTGTCAGTCTTGTTGTCGATGTATATATGATAGTTGAGTGGCTCCCCTGGTACAAACCCTGACTTTCCGACATCTAGACTTGCAGTGATCTCCCCTGCATCGCAACAGCAGCCGTGCAATGTCTGAGTTACCTCACCGTGGATGGGAAACTGAAACACAGGGGTCATAACTGTGGCTGCTTTACAGTGCTTAGTTCTGTGACAAGAATTGTTTTCCACAAACCGATCATTAAGCATGACATAATATAGACCATGCAAAAAGAATAAAGAATATGCAAATTTTATGGTATGCACAAAACTGATGGCATATTACAAAATAATTTACTCCAAATGGTTTTGCAAAATATGATTTTTACAAAGCTGTATGTAAAACAATTTCTCCATTTTCATAAGCCTTAACTGAAATTTCGGACTTGTGCCTTGTTTATTGTATTCTTATTCAAGTACTCTCTTTCGATAATTTTGTCAGATCAAAACCCTAGTGACAACTAATTCCAATAAATCCCAACCAACTCTATGTAATCGTATCTCATTTGGAGATTGATTGAAATGTGTTGGATTTTGATAGCTGTATTTGAAAAAGTGGGTGTGAACCCAACGCAGCATATCCTAACATGTGGATATGCATCACATTGTGAACACGAGTGATAACTAGATTCAAGTTTTAAAGGCTTCATTTCAAACCCTTAGATACTGATGAGCAGCAAACAGCATAAAACTTGAACAGACTGCAAGTTACTCACAGGCTGTTCTGGTTTTATGCTGTTTGTTCATAGCCATTTTCACTTTGCTTCTGAGTGTTGACCAAATTATGCCTAGCGTCTAGAAAAAAGGCCTTTGCAAACAGCGTAGACCCTGATGAGACGCCGCATGATGTGGCGTCTCATCAGGGTCTGCGCTGTTTGCTTAAAGGAATTTCTGTAAGAAATATTCTAAATATAGAAATAAATATACTAGCCATCCCTAATTTTGGAAATAAATTGATCCAATTTAGAAGGATGGGAGAGTCCACTCGGCATAAATGGGTAAAAGGGTTTAGGATTAGTAGAGGATCCCAAAACAGTGGGAGCGTGGAATTAGGGGCAAAATGCCATCATTACCACAGCATTCTGTAGAAGATTGAGGTCCAGATGATGAATGACAGTAAAGGCACGCATTTTCTGTGAGTTGAACTTCCATGGGCGATCTATAGTTGCCTTGCAGAAATACCTAACATGTCCCAACTTCCCTTCAAAGGACGATGGGAATGATGGAAGAAGGTCGATCGAAAACGGGTAGGCATGATTCCCAGATGGATGTTCAATGCTGTCACCAATTGTGCCTGCAAAATAGTGATTCCTATTTTCATGTAAACTTTGTAACACTAAAATAAACACTAAAAAAGAGAACAATTCATTTGAAAACATATTTTCATATTATAATTTTAGTACATGTATGTATAAACAAAAAATAAGTCAGTGCTAAATTTAAACATACATTGGCTGCATTTATAATAAATGTGTTTTTTAAGAAAAGAGCATATCAGCAAACCCAGATTAAAGCTGAGGCGACTTTCAAATACATTAAATAAAAGAGTTCCATTGTGCTTTAACATCTCTTAATTGTTACTCCTTTCTGCAGAAAATCACAAGGTAACAACTATCAATGCATGTATTTAAACAAATAGTATTGGTAGAGAACTATCAATACCAGCAGCTGGAAATAAAGTTAGGGTTTTCTCAAGGTACATTTCCCTTCCACTGTATTTGGTTTTGCTCTTGCCATGTTTATGAGTCCAAAGAGTCTTTGCCTGTCCCATAAAGAGTAAAGATATGGCTGAAACACAAAGGGTAAAATTAAAATAAATAATGGATGTTTAAAATGTTTTATATACATGTATGTTGTCTACACAACACAGTTGGTTTGAAAAATTGAGTATAATGGTCAGAAAATCAAATTGAGAATGGTAACTTTATCTGATGCCAGAAAATCACTGTTTTAAAAATATCAGTTCCTTGTCTTGAGCTTCGGAGAATAGCCCTTAATGGTTTAGAACTCTTTTTAAGACAGATCTCTTCTTTGCATATTCAAATTAAGCTTTGTTGGTTAAGCCATAAAAAGGTCAAGAAAGTTACAGAAACATGCCTTGCTGCAGCTTTTGTAATAATGGACAGTGTTCCTCACTTACATCTAACTTTCATTGCTTTCACCAGGTTGACATGGATCTTGCCTGAGACTGCATGTCCAGCGCAAAAGACACCCTGGGGGTTGTCGAACTGAATGTCAAAGTTTTGTAACTTCATATTTTAAATTGAAATTAGTTCCTCAGCTTACAGACATCTTATTCTGGAAAATTTTGTTCAGCCAAGTCACGCATACGGTTATCAGTGCTGTTTCACATCTTTCTAAATTGTCATTATGTAGGCCTACCAGTTGCTTTTAATTTAAGTGTTATTTGGTGTTATCGAACACATTTAAAGCATTGCATCAAACGTATTTCTTTATTCTATATTATGGTTATCATAAATGTAATGGTTACAATAACTGAGAATGAAACCGATCCACACATTAGATTACACAACCATTAAAAGTAATATGAATCATTTGGTCAAGCGAATCATTTCCTTGTTATTACTGTGACAGTGCTCATTGAAACATTTACATGTTGTAAGATCAGCGTTAAACCACGCATGAGTTTACGATTTGACATTTAATTATTTTAGACTGAACACGCGATTATAAATATGGCAAGAAATAAAAGAGCTAAACAATTGGCAAAAGAGAAAAATCGAGTGAAGCGAACAAAAGAAGAATGGGTAAGATTTATAACGAATTAGTTGTCTAAGTTTGTAATGTAAAATCGCGCTATTTCTTCTGCTAAAATGACGAAACTACTTAGATAATTCTTAAGACAATAAGAAGTAGCTTCCGATAAAATAGAAAATATTTATGAAATTATGTTGACAATTTTGAATCAAAGTCAATCCCCCCAAAAAATTGGATGAAACTCTTTGCACTAGTATACTGATACTACAGTCGGTCGGGTAGTTCCGGATCACTAGCGTAAATAATGGTGTTAATATTTTTAAAAGAAAGCAATTGCTTTCAAAATACTTGGATTATTGAGGCAAAATATTTCATATTTCAGGCCATATTAATTTATTAATACTTACCAACACATTTCTGATGCCAATTTGAACTTATTCACTTGCATAAAGTTGGCTAGTTCTGAATCGAGTGCGGTAATTTTGGAATCCAGGTTTTTTTTCTACTTTTTGGGAAGATAGCCCATGGCTTTGGAATTGGGAATTTTATCGGCATTTTCATGAAATTGGGAAAATAAATTCATTAGCCTTTTTTTTTCCACACGAAAAGTCCACTGATTAGAGAAATACTAAATTTTATATAACCCTTTATAATCATTCAAATTAAAAGAACAAAATCATATCATACTTTGTTAGATTTAATTGAATTAAAATTCAGATAAAATACACATTAGACTTCTTTAAAAAAAAAAAAAAAAAAAATTTGTGTGGGAAATTGGGAATTTTTTGCCACATTTTGGGAAAAGGGTATACTTTTTGGGATTGGGAACATAGCCGAATTTCGGCTATAAAATCGGGCCAAAAAAACCCTGGGATCACTCGGACTATTTGGAAGATGTAGGTCAGGGATCATCTCAAAACTTATTTTGACTGTCAACAATTATTTTGACTGTCAAAACAAATGATGCATGTATTAAATAAAACATCAAATAGGTTCGTTTGTTTCAGTTTAATAACTGTCTGTCTGACAATTTAAAAACATATTGTGTGTGTCTACACAGGAGAATAAAGCTGTTGGAAAGTATTTATGTTTTGATTTGAAATGGATTCCTCTGTATTATTGGTTATATAAAACTAACACAAATACTCAATACAAGCAATTTATTGATAAACTAAAGATACCTTCTTTGGAAATAACATAATATGATAACATTTAACAACAATAGAATCACAATAATGTACAAACTGTATGAAAATATGACATATATGCTTATGACTAGAACATTTTATGTATGACTAGAAAATATTTTTATAACTAAGGTCTTAAAAAATACAGAACTTTATATAAATGTATTTATAATAAGAGATGTGTTTGTCAGGAACACAATGCCCCCTATTGCGCTGCTTAACTTTTTTATCATTTGGCAGGTACAGATTTCCCTTTAAAGCTTATTACTTCCTTGGAATAGCTTTTTTGACCTTTTACCTTGAACAATGACCTTGACCTTTCACCACACAAAATGTGCAGCTCCATGAAATACACATGCATCATGCCAAATATCAAGTTTCTATCTTAAATATTGCACAAGTTATCAAAAAACTTTAAGGTTAAAGTTTTGGGACAGAATGACAGACAGATCAAAAACTATATGCCCCAATCATTCCATCCGGGGGCATAAAAATGACAACTGAACATAAACAAGTACCTCTGGAATGCATTTGCTAATAATAGGATCACAATAACGTAAAAATATATAAAAGCATCCATAACAAGAGCTGTCACCATAGGATGACTTATGCCCCCTTAAAACGCTTGATAGAAGTTATGAGCTTTTTTCGAAACCTAAAGCAGATTTGGAAACCTAAACGCGGACCCTAAGTTCAAGGTCAAGGTCACAGGGGTCAAAATTCGTGTGCGTATGGAAAGGCCTTGTCCATATACACATGCATACCAAATATGAAGGTTATATCTCAAGGGACATAGAAGTTATGAGCATTTTTCAAAACCTATACGCAGATTTCGAAACTTAAACGCGGACTCTAACTTCAAGGTCAAGGTCAGAGGGGTCAAAAAATGTTGTGCCTATGGAAAGGCCTTGTCCATATACACATGCATACCAAATATGAAGGTTATATCTCAAGGGACATAGAAGTTATGAGCATTTTTCGAAACCTAAATTCAGATTTCAAAACCTAAACTTGGACCTTAAGTTCAAGGTCAAGGTCACAGGGGTAAAAAGTTTTGTGCGTATGGAAAGGCCTTTTCCATATACACATGCATACCAAATATGAAGGTTATATCTCAAGGGACATAGAAGTTATGAGCATTTTTTGAAACCTAAACGCAGATTTTGAAACCTAAACGCGGACCCTAAGTTCAAGGTCAAGGTCACAGGGGTAAAAATTTGTGTGCGTATGGAAAGGCCTTGTCCATATACACATGCATACCAAATATGAAGGTTATATCTCGAGAGACATAGAAGTTATGAGCATTTTTCGAAACCTAAACACAGATTTCAAAACCTAAACGCGGACCCTAAGTTCAAGGTCAAGGTCACAGGGGTAAAAATGTTTGAGACGGACAGACAGGCGAACAGTCTGATCACTATATGCCCCCTTTTCTTCGAAAGGGGGCATAATAAGTATAACATAAACCAGTGCCTCTGGAATAAATTTGCTAAAGAAATGGAAAACAATACTAGATTAAGTTACTTTTTTGGTTAATAACATAGTATGATAACATGTAACAATAATAGGATCACAATAATGTAAAAATAATGTAATAAAAGTATAAAAAAACAACACAACATAAACCAGTACCTCTGGGATAAAAATGGTAAAGAAATGGAAGACAGTACTAGATATCAAGTTAAATTTTTGGTGAATAACATATTATGGCAACATTTAACAATAGGTAATAGGATTACAATAATGTAAAAATATATAAAAGTATCCGCTTCGACCTCTTTGCCAATGACTGTGCAGAGCACCCGTGCTTTTTAGGACCAACAAATGCTTACTGTATGTGTTAGCCTTGACCTTGTTACTTAGACCTAATTCCTCATAACTGGTTTGCATAATAGATCTCAATCAGATGCAAGAACATGTAAAGTTTGGAGAACCAGGTCCATAAAGTTTCATTTTATGAGCAAGGTTACAGTTTTAGGGCAGAAAGACAGACTGTATAAACAAAATTCAATCTTATTCTCTGTATTTCTTGACATTGAAGTCACAAAAAAGTATTATAATTAAATAATTCCAATGAAACATTATATCAAATTTATGAGAAACTAGGCACTTTTCATTTCATATATTTATACAAAACTTTTGTGGTAGCTAGAGCTTTAAAATATTACTAACACAGTATTTAAACAATAATAAACTGTTTTGAGATTTTCCCCAATCAGCTGATCTGCAAACAATAATAAACTGTTTTGAGATTTTCCCCAATCAGCTGATCCACAACTGACATGTACACAAGGTGCAATTTCCATGCTTTTATTTTCATAAATCATAAACATATACTTAAATCACTCACAGGAATTTAAAAACAATAATAAATAAACAAATTCATACCAAATGTACAAGCATTTACCAAGGAAATGTGCTTCTAAATCGTCTTTTAATTGGTAAAATGACACGACTGTGATAGTTACCAAAGTTTGATTTTCAATGAAAACACCGTTGAAATAAGAAGCAAAACTGTGTTATTGCTTGAAATTAACCACATTTTCCAAAAATCACAGTTATATTGATATGGCAATATCTTTTAGACTAATATTTTAATTATGCCCCCCTTCGAAGAAGAGGGGGTATATTGCTTTGCTCATGTCGGTCGGTCTGTCGGTCGGTCTGTCGGTCGGTCCGTCCACCAGGTGGTTGTCATACGATAACTCAAGAACGCTTGGGCCTAGGATCATGAAACTTCATAGGTACATTGATCATGACTCGCAGATGACCCCTATTGATTTTGAGGTCACTAGGTCAAAGGTCAAGGTCACGGTGACTCGAAATAGTAAAGTGGTTTTTTGAATGATAATTCAAGAATGCATACGCGGCCAACAGGGCACACTCTGAACAATATTACTGTAATCCTAAATCTATAATTATCAGTCCAATGAAACATCATCCTTTTAGTAAAATACAGTGGATCAGTAAAAATATTATCAGAATATGAGATTTTTGGTATATTTTGTATATTAAATATTGAGTTAATGTTTAATTTTGTTGATTAATATAAATATAAGCAGGACAGGGGAGGTAATACACTACAGGGGAAACAAATGCAATAAGTTTAAATTTATTGTTACAGATACTCCCTTGTAATATATTTAAATTTTACCAAATGTAAGGCTAACTGCATTTTTGTAATGCATACTACTACTACTACTACTACTACTACTACTACTACTACTACTACTACTACTACTGCTACTACTGCTGCTGCTACTACTACTACTACTACTACTACTACTACTACTACTACTACTACTTCTACTACTACTTCTACTACTACTACTACTACTACTACTACTACTTCTACTACTACTACTACTACTACTACTACTACTACTACTACTACTACTACTACTACTACTACTACTACTACTACTTCTACTACTACTACTACTACTACTACTACTACTACTACTACTACTACTACTACTATTTCTTCTGCTACCACCACCACCACCACCACCACCACCACCACCACCACCACCACCACCATTCACAGTGACAAAAAACAGATTCACACAATGGCTGCTACTACAACTCAGGGCTTTCCTTTGACCCGAGCTCCCGGGTTTTGACGCTTGAAAATTACAGAAGACCCCTTTTTGACTCTTGAGAAAATTATGTCATGCGTCACATTTGACCCTGGGGAATATACCGACTTGCGTCAACGAGATCAAAAGTTGTTAAGACTAAGCGATAATTGGCTCGGGGCGGACCACCACCACCACCACCACCGCCGCCGCCACCACCACCACCACCACCACCACCACCACCACCACCACCACCCACCACCCACCACCACCACCACCGACAAAAAACAGATTCACACTATGGCTGCTACTACAACTGAGGGCTTTCCTTTGACCCGAGCTCCCGGGTTTTGACGCTTGAAAATTACAGAAGACCCCTTTTTGACTCTTGAGAAAATTATGTCATGCGTCACATTTGACCCGGGGGAATATACCGACTTGCGTCAACGAGATCAAAAGTTGTTAAGACTAAGCGATAATTGGCTCGGGGCGGAGTACCACCACCACTACCACCACCACCACCACCATTCACAGTGACAAAAAACGTATTCACACAATGGCTGCTACTACAACTCAGGGCTTTCCTTTGACCCGAGCTCCCAGGTTTTGACGCTTGAAAATTACAGAAGACCGCTTTTTGACTCTTGAGAAAATTATGTCATGCGTCACATTTGACCCGGGGGCATATACCGACTTGCGTCAACGAGATCAAAAGTTGTTAAGACTAAGCGATAATTGGCTCGGGGCGGAGTATCTCATTTAGTAGTCGCTCATCGTTAACGCCCGCTTCCAATCATCGAAGCACAAGTCCACCCAGTAGGCGGAGTTTGGTTAATTGAGAAATCTAGTATTGACCAATTAAAACACTGCTGGTTCGCATGTATTAACTTTCCATTATTTATCATAGCGTTTGTTATCAGCTGTTTGAGGAAAAGACGTGTATTAAACCCACCTAGTTGTAATAATCCAACTCCCAGGTATTGACCCTCTGAGCTGTACGTATGTACTCATAAAAGCTCAGAGTATTTAAGAAGAACTATAAACCCCCCAAAACAGAATGGATTCATCCGCGTCAGTTTTAATAATATTCAATATAAAATAATAACATCCATATCCACAGTACACTGTAAAGCATATTTTGAGATATTTCCAGAGTATGTCAGAATGTATTTCCAAAGCTGAATGCACCCATCACTGTTTTACTTCATGTTTGCTCAATTCAAAGACGCGAGAAAGTTATGCTGTGATAATTATGTAGGGCCTACTGTCTACAACGTCAAATTACACGCTTTGCATCAAAGTTGCTAAAAATAACTATAGAACCGATATAACTGACCTTGTGGGCAAGTGACAATTTTCGCATGTGCTAATTGATTACAAAATACATGTAGGCGTAATAATTGAACGTCTGAGAAGGCATAGAAAACGGCGTGTTTGTCGCACGTTTTCAGTGAAGATGGCACATGAAATAATTAAAGGGTGTCGGAATTTTTAATGAGATTAAATACGGAGGCACCTTTATCGGTGAGTAGAAATAATTTCCTTTTATAGTTTACCGATTTATATAGGCTATTGTGTTAAGGTGCCACCCGTATGTTTTTTTGTGATAGCCAGCGGAAATGTTTTTTTTTAACATTTTGTATTTCATTCTTAATTTAATAGCCAAGCGAAACGGTCAAACAAAGTTATTGGATCCCAGAATCTGTTATTCCATCCCAGAATGTGCTGCGCAGGTTTCAGGACATGTGCAAGAGAAGAAAGTGATAGTTTGCTGGTTTTATGCTAGTTGTGTGTGTGTGTAGTCATAGTGTTGTTTTATTACCTTTTCTTTACTAGTGCACCCATTTGAGATCACTCTTTAAATGCATGAATGATTTATTTATTTGTTCAAATGATTGTTAGTTTGTAGGACATATGACATATTGTTTTGCTGTATAAATGAAGTAAATGTTATATTAGAATACATATTTCGTATGTAATCTTTGAGATGTTGTGTAGGACATATGACATATTGCTCTCTGAGATGTTGTGTAAGACATGATATAACATATTACTCTTTGAGATGTTGTTTAGAACATATGACATATTACCCTGCTGTATACATGAAGTAAATGTTGTATTAGAATACATATTTCGTATTTATTAATAATTGAGATATTGTGTTTAAATGCATAGTGTCGTAGTGACAGTCCATGTAAGAAATAAATGTTAACATATCTTTTAATTTTTTGCTTTTTATATATTATTAACCAGGTTTTCCGAAGGAAAAAACTGGTTATTAGATTGGCGAATGCGGGCGGGCTGGCTGGCTGGCTGGCTGGCGGGCGGGCGGAACAAGCTTGTCCGGGCCATAACTATGTCGTTATCTCCAAGGTCAAGGTCACACTTTGAGTTCAAAGGTCAAAAATGGCCATAAATGAGCTTGTCCTGGCCATAACTATGTCATTCATTGTGAGATTTTAAAATCATTTGGCACATTTGTTCACCATCATGGGACGGTGTGTTGCACGAAAGAATCACGTCAATATCTCCAATGTCAAGGTCGCCACAACTAAAAATAGATTTTTTTTAAAAACAAACTTACAAAGGGGGTTAATTTTGTTTGTTCATTTCAAAAGTTCAGTTTGAGTTTTCTCCCTTTATCAGATTTTTTTTTCACAATGAAAACCTGGTTTTGTGACAATTTTGTCCCTTGTATCTCAGTAATTTGCTTAAATTTAAAAAAATCACTGACTCTCCTGCGTTATTATTAGGACTCTTATAAGTTTGATTTTGACTCTTGAAAATATGGTCCCAAGAGTCCTTGACTCTTGAGATTTGAGGTCTAAGGAAAGCCCTGCTTGAACTTATAGCCCATATAGGGGGGCATGCATGTTTTACAAACAGCCCTTGTTAAATCATAGAGTTGATTCGGAATTACCCGAGATCTGGAACTCCCCGATCAACTGTATAGTGATAGTCAAACAGAAATGTTAGGGTTATTTTACTTTGATTAACTACATAATTGGGTATTTTTCGATTGGATTGTACTTATTCGGTTTTCCAAACACACTGCATGTCAAGAGATTATCAACTAACTTGCATATAAATTGATTTCCTTTAAAAAGATAAAAAGTGTTGATTTATAGCATGGAAGTCACGACTCTGGTAGACTTTCAAAACAGCGTTAGGTTTAACAAATAGATTCACGTTTAGATTTATTAAAAATACCTGTTTGTCGCAGACGCTGTTCTTTTAGCTATTTCACATATTTTCATAAAGCATCTTGAAAATCTACATAATTAATTAGTTTATTGTTGAACAAAAAAACAACAACTAGCCTTTCATGCTTCTGCTTTTTTGTCTAATACAGGAGGCGATGAAAAGAGAAAACCCAGATTTGGGCCAAAAGAAAGGCTACCACCTGGCACCAAAGTCTAATGAAATGTTTGAGAGATACTACAGGGTATTTCTTTACTTTCTTAACCATTTACCACTCGGATACGTATTTTGATGCATTTGTAATCCTTTAGAAAGTTAAATTTAACTAAAGACTTTTCTTACTAGATTCAAGTTTTAACAGCTTCATTTCCAACCCTTACATACTGATGAGCAGCAAATAGCATAAAACCTGAACAGACAGCGAGTTACTTGCAGGTTGTTCTGGTTTAATGCTGGCTGCAAAAGCCATTTTCACTTTGCTTCTTATGGGGGAAATGGTTTAGTAATGACAACAATAAATAATTGATGTAGTTTATAATAAGAATTTTTAATAAAATTCAGCAATAATTATATCATAAATGAAATATGTTTTAGCCTGTCAGTCAATTAATAATAATAATGGCTTGTACATGTACTGATAAGAGTAAATATTGTCATCAAGAAGTTGTTGATGTAGTTTAATATACCGTTTTCTCTTCAAAAAACATTTTCAAAATGAAGTGTTTATTGTTGACATACCTTTATTGTCCTCTTGGCACCAAAGTTTGGTAACAACATTGATAGATAAGTTGTTTCCAATCCAAACAGAAACTTCTTTTTACAGAAGTTCTTGTTTATTATTCACAAAAGTAAGCTCCATGACTCTTCTGTCTGTTACCAGGGTATTGGTATCGTGCCTGAGGAGGAATGGGATGATTTCCTGAATACCATGCGCCGCCCTTTACCAACAACATTCAGAGTGACAGGTTCACGCAGGTAGGGTGTTCAATGGAGCCTCCTTCTTAGTAAACATGTCTTCATGCATATGCATAAAGTGTCACCCCAGATTAGCCTGCACAGTCGACACAGGCTAATCAGGGACGACACTTAACACTTACTAGTACAGTCAATCTTGTGGATGCGACCACTTGTATTAAGCGACCTTTGTCTTATGCGACCATTTTGAAATCCCACGGAGCTTTTTCGCTATATAATGATATTGTATTAAGCGACTTTTGTCTTACGCGACCAGCGACCGCTGATTTGTGTGTATTTTGATGTCCGAATCTTGTATTAAGCGACCACTAGGAGGTAAAAGTGGTTAATCTATCGATCTTTCAGGGACAAATCCGTGTTAATTGTTTATCTAAGCCGATAAGATGTACTGTTACACCTCTGCTTTGTTTTCACAACCATTATGATTATGCTTTGTCTCGTTGACCGGTTCTGACCGGTATTGTTGTAGACTGCGTATTAATTTATTGAGTTGAATAATAGGGGAACGTATTGCGCACAGTCTACAGCTTAAATAGTTTACTATGTGGATCATTAAGAGACAATGCCGATTTTTCTCGAGTATAGATAACAGGTGCAGAAACAATGCACTGTACGCGACAAACATTTCCTGAGAAGTGCGGAAAATAAACTATTAATCGGCAACATCTGTCGAAATCCGTACATTACCAATTTGTAATAATGCTAATTAGTAGATATTTGTAAGCCAATCACATTGTTATTTACTTAATAAATTTTCCAACCAGGTCTGATTGTTTGTTTTCAATTGACGTGTTTTAATTTTTTCAGCTCATTATTTATCATTGAGTTAGATTTCCTTAAGCGTAAATGCAGAAATTAAAATGTCAAAACAAAAAGTATTAACGTTGAACGAGAAAATTCGGGTTTTAGAATTGTCAAAGAGTATAAGTGCACGTAAAATCGCAGACGAGATTGGAGTCGGAAAAACCCAAATTCAGAACATTCTTAAGCGTAAAGCCGAGGTGCTTGAAGACGTGAAAATAATGTGTCAGGTGAAAAAAAACGCGCAATATAGAAACGGAAAGAGAAATACATGTGATAATATATCATAGCTTTTGGCTTCTGACATTTATTTCTAGTTTTAGCTGTACACATGTATATGTAGACTGTTACACATTTTTAGCAAAATTCTTTGTTCTTAGGAAAAATATTTCCTTGTCTATTTTGTTTTTCGCAAATAAATATGTACACACAATTGATTTATAATAAATGATAATTTATAATAAGTGAAAAATAAAACACATTATAAGTAAAATATTGTTTATGTATTGTGTTTATATTCATTTTATTATAAAAGTTAAAATCATTGTGGATAAAAGAGATAATCCTTCATATAGATTAAAATTGAGGGTAAGCATTCTTCCAGAATGGCCTTTTGTATTCAAAGACCGTTTTATTAAGAGACCACTTTTGATTACTCCCTTGAGTGGTCTCTTAATACAAGATTGACTGTATCTGGATTTAATTGTTAAAGGCAGGCCTGTTTTAAACGGAAATCAAGTGGAGGTGGAAAGTGTAGTCCCTGATTAGCCTGTGAGAACTGCACAGGCTGATCTTGGATGTCACTTTAGCTTATTTGTTAAACCCAGTTTTACCAGAACCAGGCTCAACTGTTGTGTGTTGAATTTGGTGTTAAATCTTTAATCCCCAGTCAATAGCAAAGAACTCGATCCATTTTTAAAAGATTTTTGTTCAAAGACCCGCTACTTGATATATTTTACCAGGTTTTCTGAAGGAATAAACTGGTTATTAGACTGGCGAATGTAGGCGGGCGGGCTGGCGGGCGGGCGGAACAAGCTTGTCCGGGCCATAACTATGTCGTTCATTGTGAGATATTAAAATCATTTAGCGCATTTATTCACCATCATTAGACGGTGTGTCGCGCGAAAGAATTACGTCGATATCTCCAAGTTCAAGGTCACACTTTGAGTTCAAATGTCAAAAATGGCCATAAACGAGCTTGTCCGGGCTATAACTATGTCATTCATTGTGAGATTTTAAAATCATTTTGCACACTTGTTCACCATCATTGAAAGGTGTGTCGCGCGAAAGAATTACGTCAATATCTCCAAGGTCAAGGTCGCGACGACTAAAAATAGATTGATTTTGAAACAAGGGGGGTAACTTTGAATAATCAGTAACAATGCACATTTTGAGTTGGTCTCTCTTTATCAGACTTCATTTCAAATTGAAATCAAGGTCGCCACGAGTAAAAATAGATTGATACTTACACAAGGTGGGTAACAATGCACATTTTGAATTGTCTCCCTTTATCAGACTTTTTTTCAAATTGAAAACCTGGTTTTGTGACAATTTTGTCCCTTGTTTGATTTTGAATCTAAGAAAGAACATACAGACTGAAAAATGGCAATAACATAGATAAAATTAAATCTTTAGCCTAGTTAGCAAGTAATTTATTATTTTTCAAACGGTACCGCTTTTTAAACCGAAAGAAGGATCTCTAGATGTATATGTCCATTTAGACAAACGTGATTGTTTTTAGCTCACCTGGGCACAACGTGCTCATGGTGAGCTTTTGGGATCACCTTTTGTCCGTCGAGTGTCGTCAACATTCTGCCTTGTGAACACTCTTATCGAGTTCACATTTATTGTCTGATCTTCATGAAACTTGGTCAGAACATTTGTCCCATTGATACCTTGACTGAGTTTGAAACTGGGTCATGCTGGGTCAAAAACAAGGTCACTAGGTCAAAAAAAAGAAAAACCTGGTGAACACTGTAGAAGTCACATTTGATGCCCAATCTTCATGTAACTTTGTCAAAATGTTTGTCTAAATGATATGTTGGTTGAGTTCAAAAATGGTTCTGGTCAGTTGAAAAACATGGCCGCCAGGGGGTGGGGCAGTATTCCTTATATGGATATAGAGAAACCTTGTGAACACTCTAGAAGTCACAATTTTTGCCCAATCATCATGAAACTTGGTCAAAACACTGGTTTCATTGATATCTCGCACAAGTTAAAAAATGGTCCAGATCGGTGAATAAACATGACTGCCAGGGGGTGGGGCAGTTTTCTCTATATGTATACAGTGAAAACATGTGAACCCTCTAAAAGTCACATTTTTGGTCAAATGTTCATGAAATTTGGTCAGAACATGTGTTTTCTGGATATGACGGTTGAGTTCGAAAATGGTTGTGATCGGTAAAAAAGCATGGCCGCTGGGGTGGGGGGTGGGGTCATTTTCCTTATATTTATATAGTAAAGCAGCTTGTGAACACTCTAGTTTAGCATGTCAAGGGAAGTAATTGCAAAATGTCTTTTGAAAAATTATGTTGAATTGACAGAGTTGTCTCCCTTTTATTTTTTATTTTTTTTAAGCACAAGAAGATTAAGTGGAATTAATTATAAATGATAGTTTTACATTCTGGAAGATAGCAAACTTTTGAATATGTTTTTTATTGTTTGATGATTCTGTACAATATGGCATTCTTTTGTCAAACGATTAAAGCGAGACTATACGATTTTTATATGTGTTAAATTGTAATACATTGATAAATACATGTTACAATAACACCAAATAGGCAAGACATTGAAGACGAATTTCATAAAATGCAGCAAAGACAAATTAGCGCCCCGAGCCGATGGTGAGGAAGATATTTCGTACATATTTTCCTACAATAACCGAAGAATTCGTCTTTTTATTAGGATCAGAGTTAGTGTTTGTGTGTCGTAAGAATAGACATCGCTGCAGGAATAAAAAAAAACAACATTATATACATCGTACATGCATGATATACATTCTGGCGAATTCGACTTTACAGACATTTTCGATTCAGAATTAAATATCTGGCTTATTTCACATTTTTCGACACATGTTCTTCTTAACTTTTATTTTAAATTATATTGAAATGTATGACCTTGTTAACACTCTAGAGGTAACATTTATTTTCCAATCATCATGAAACTTGGTCTGAAGATTTGTCCCAATGATATCTTGGATGAGTTCGAAAATGGTTTTTGTTGCTTTAAAAACATGGCCACCAGGGGCAAGGCATTTTTCCTTATATGGCTTTATATGGCTTAAGTAAAACCTTGTTAACACTCTAGAGGCCACATTTATTGTCCAAACTTCATGAAATTTGGTCAGAAGATTGGTCTCAATTATATCTTGGATGAGTTCGGAAATAATTATGTTTGTTTAAAAAACATGGCTTCCAAGGGGCGGGGCATTTTTCTTTATATGGCTATAGTAAAATCTTGTTAACACTCTATAGAGGCCACATTTACTGTCCGATCTTCATGAAACTTGGTCAGAAGATTCATCCCAATAATATCTTGGAAATGTCTAAAATGATGCCGGTTGGTTGAAAAACATGGCTGCTAGGGGGCGGGGCATTTTTCCTTATATAGCTATAGTAAAATCTTGTTAACACTCTAGAGGTTTATTTTTTTATCTTCATGAAACTTGGTCAGAAGATTTGTCCCAATAATATGTATATCTTGTTATCTCAGGTGAGCGACTTTTGGCCTTTCAGGCCCTCTTGTTTGATCCTCATGAAACTTGGTCAGAAGATTTGTCCCAATAATATTTATATCTTTTTATCTCAGGTGAGCGACTTTGGACCTTTCAGGCCCTCTTGTTTAGTTTTAAAGCACAAAAAAGACAGACTTCTACCTTGTAACAACCAGATATATTCTAATTGGCATAGATAAAATATGTTTCTTATTTATACTTAAATTTACTATGCCAAATAAGGTGAGTGGCTTTAATTTATGGTAATGATAACATTTTTGTGTTTCTGCAGACAAGCTGAAGAGCTGTTGAAGATCATTAAGGGTCAGTACTTCAGCAAGTTTTTTTCAACAGACGATGATCAGGAGAAGATTGTACCAACACAGTTACCATGGTAACCTTACAAACTGGAAAAATAAAGTCTCTTTCATGCAATTTATAGTAGTATTTTAAATTGGGGTTAATAATGGTTTTGGAATATTTTACGACTTTAAAACATACAAGCAGTTGCTATCAATTACTTACCATCTTTGATAAATGTATCTTAAACTGTACATTTATTTAGTGATATTATGTATTAAACAAATACTTAGGCCCTTTAACAAAGTTCATGCTTTTTAAAACTATTAACTTTGTTTACGTTTATTGTTATGATAGTTTATGTACTTAAATGACAGATGTGTGTACAATATTGTCTGAAATGTGCAATAAATCTGTCAGTGACAGAACTCTCCGCAAAGACTTAGTTTTTATTAAGCAGAGACTTTTTATGTCCCCGAAGGAGGGCATATAGAGATCAGACCGTCCTGTCAGTCTGTCCTTCCGTCACACTTTGCGTTTAGGTTTCGCGGTTAGGTTTCGAAAAATGCTCATAACTTCTACGTTGCTTCAGATAGCAACTTGATATTTGGCATGCATGTGTATCTCATGGAGCTGCACATTTTGAGTGGTGAAAGGTCAAGGTCATCCTTCAAGGTCAAAGGTCCAATATATGGCTTCAAAGCGGCGCAGAAGGGTCATTATGTTTCTGACAAACACATCTCTTGTTATGAATGAAAATTTCTTTGAAAGCGCTTCATAGACAGGGCTTTTAACCCTCATATAACAGGGGCCGAAATTCGGCCCCTTCCCAATCGAAAATTAGGTCATTTTTTCCCAAAATTGATAGAGGAATTTCCCAAATTGTATGCACAAAAAAAAATTATTTTTTTTTAATTAGACATATTGGTAGACATATTGGGCATCTGCCAAACTGAAAGCAATGAGCTCTAATATGATTAAGAATGCACCACAATGTGTCTTTTAATACTTCTGCACAACAAAAAGACCCTGTTTCAAAATCAGCAGTTATCGCGCATGAAATTCCCTATTTAAAAGGCCCCTGGCCTCTTCCCAATTTCCTGATAAAAAGCCCTGATAGATTTCACAGAGAAAGGTTCATATATTACTTACTGTACAGGTATCCT
Source organism: Dreissena polymorpha (assembly GCF_020536995.1). NCBI lineage: Eukaryota > Metazoa > Mollusca > Bivalvia > Myida > Dreissenidae > Dreissena > Dreissena polymorpha. The sequence continues at coordinate 38,091,374 of NC_068363.1, forward strand.
AATGGCCTTGCCTGGCAACTGGACTTCACAAGGAAGGAGATCAAGAATGATAGCGCCTTGAAGAGCCTGCATGGTTTCCTTATTTCAGAGACAGAAAGCGTAAGTACAGTTGATAAAGGAATATTTAAGTCGTCATGTATGGTATTGTATTTGTTTATGCAAAAGGGAATCTTTCTCAGACCCTTTGGCACGACAACCCAGACAATTTTAACAATTAAGTGCATGCGTAATCTTTAATGACACAACGATGCAGAAAACTTCACCAACTAAGTACATGAAAAATCTTTAATTGCAAATTGTCATAATATTAATGAGTAAAAATCTTGACAATTATTTTATATTCTTGACTCCTTGGCTTAGAACGAAAGCTTTTGCTTAAAATCATAATTCATTATCATAGAGACATTTTATCTTTGTTAAATATGTGGGCAACACTGTGGGAAAATAGCTTTAAATGCATGTGTGTGAAGTGTCAACATAGATTAGCCTGTGCAGTCTGCAGAGGCTAATTAGGGACGACGCTTTACACTTGTATTGTTATTATTTTGCTTTTATTAGCTCAGCTGTTTTCGGAGAAAACCTGGGGTATTGTTATAGCCAGCTCGTCGTCCGGCATCTGCCGTCCGCTTCGTGCTAAAACCTTAACAGCCTCTAAAATCAAAGTACTTCCACATACTACTTTGAAACTTCATATGTAGATGCACTTTGATGAGTTCAACATGCCACACCTATTTTTGGGTCACTAAGTCAAAGGTCAAGGTCACTTCTGACAAGCTAGCATTCATTCAAAACTGCACCAACAGCCGAGCGTTGGCACCCACTATGCGGTGCTCTTTTTAGGAATTTTCTTCTTAGCAAAAAATGCAGTGTATCCAGAAAGTGTTGTCCCTAATTAGCCTGTGCTGACTTCACAGGCTAATCTGGGACGACACTTTAAGCACATGCATTAAACCACGTTTTACCAGATCGAGGCTCATATATGTTACATTTGCAGGGCAACATCAGTCGCCAGGAGGCAGTCAGCATGCTGCCCCCTCTGTTGATGGATATCAAGCCTCATCATAAGGTAGCTGTTTAACAATTTCCCACTCAGAAGCTAAGTAAAAATGCAGTGTGTTTTTTCATTCAAAATCGGGTCCGGTAACCGAACCCATTCCCAATGGAAAAAAGTATATATTTGTTCCACATGGTAGCTAAAAATTTCCAATGGATGGTTTCCCCCCCCCCCCCCCAAACAAATTTTTTTTTTTTTTAGATCTCAATATTTTGTTCATCTTCCATCCATATAAGATCTATCTTAGTAAATATAATACTTGACACACTTGTATCCTCAATTTTGAAGCATTTGTTAGCAAAACAACAACAACACTAATTTCCCAATTTTAGTCTAAATGCCGCTAATTTTCCCAATCCAAAGGGACCCGGCCTCATTCCCAAAATGGTGAAAACAAACACACTGAAAATGGCTATGTGAAAACAGCATAAAACCAGAACAGCCTGTTTGCTACTCGTCAGTATCAACGGGTTGGAAATGAAGCCTTTGAAACTTGAATCTAGTTAGAAAAGTCTTCAATTAAATGTTACTTTCTGAGGGACCACAAATGCATCAAAATACGTATCTAAGTGGTGAAGGGTTAATTTGTTTTGGCAGTACACTTCATTGAGAATCAGATTGTGTACAAGAAAATGTCAAGGTCATACTGGATTTATGCTTTTATTGCTCATGTAATAGTATTATGTAGAGTTATCATGACACTTTAATGCTAATTCGTTTATTTTTCATACCATTTTATGACAACGTATAATTAGGTGTTGTATTTACACAGACACATGTTTTTTCTCCCTTTACCAAAGTAGAGTTAATTCAACAGATTCATGCACGCTTTAAAATGCATGTAAAAGATTATGTTCATCTGAGCGTCTTAATGCGACACATTCTAGCCTTGCGCGACATCCAAACCATGTTAAAAAAAAATGGATGTTTCACTGAACTGCAGGTTGACGCTGAAATATTGCTTGCAAAATAGAATAATAAATAAAGGGATAGCAACTTTTAATGGTTGATGTTATAGAAATATGTAGCATTATAAAACCCTTGCCCAACCTGTTCTATTCCTAAGATAATGTACAGAACTACCCAACATGTTCCATAATAATCTCAGATACTGGACATGTGTGCTGCACCAGGATCCAAGACGGCCCAGCTTATAGAGGCCCTGCATAGTGATGAGAATGTACCCACGCCTGGTAGGTTGATAATGGTTTAATGTACCCTTGCCTGGTAGGTTGATAATGGTTTAATGTACCCATGCCTGGTAGGTTGATAATGGTTTAATGTACCCACGCCTGGTAGGTTGATAATGGTTTAATGTACCCACGCCTGGTAGGTTGATAATGGTTTAATGTACCCATGCCTGGTAGGTTGATAATTGTTTAATGTACCCATGCCTGGTAGGCTGATAATGGTTTAATGTACCCATGCCTGTTAAGTTGATAATGGTTTAATGTACCCATGCCTGGTAGGTTGATAATGGTTTAATATCCCATGCCTGGTAGGTTGATAATTGTTTAATGTACCCATGCCTGGTAGGCTGATAATGGTTTAATGTACCCACGCCTGGTAGGTTGATAATGGTTTAATGTACCCATGCCTGGTAGGTTGATAATTGTTTAATGTACCCATGCCTGGTAGGCTGATAATGGTTTAATGTACCCATGCCTGGTAGGTTGATAATGGTTTAATGTACCCACGCCTGGTAGGTTGATAATGGTTTAATGTACCCATGCCTGGTAGGCTGATAATGGTTTAATGTACCCACGCCTGGTAGGTTGATAATGGTTTAATGTACCCATGCCTGGTAGGTTGATAATTGTTTAATGTACCCATGCCTGGTAGGCTGATAATGGTTTAATGTACCCATGCCTGGTAGGTTGATAATGGTTTAATGTACCCATGCCTGGTAGGTTGATAATGGTTTAATGTACCCATGCCTGGTAGGCTGATAATGGTTTAATGTACCCATGCCTGGTAGGCTGATAATGGTTTAATGTACCCATGCCTGGTAGGCTGATAATGGTTTAATGTACCCATGCCTGGTAGGTTGATAATGGTTTAATGTACCCATGCCTGGTAGGTTGATAATGGTTTAATGTACCCATGCCTGGTAGGTTGATAATGGTTTAATGTACCCATGCCTGGTAGGTTGATAATGGTTTAATGTACCCATGCCTGGTAGGTTGATAATGGTTTAATGTACCCACTCCTGGTAGGTTGATAATGGTTTAATGTACCCATGCCTGGTAGGTTGATAATGTTTTAATGTACCCATGCCTGGTAGGTTGATAATGGTTTGAGCAGCTAAAGAAGAGTTATGTATTAACATGTAGAAATGTTTGGATCATGTTGTGTATATAATTAACTTTTTGTGAAATACTGCTTATTAATATGTAGAAATCTTTTTCTAAAAACAGAATAGAGTTTGCATGAGAAAATAATATATTTGTGCTTTTTAGTACACACATTTGGTATACCTGTAAACATGTATGTATAATATAAACTATGATGAAATACTGCCGTAAAGCAATACCCCCTAATCATGGTTATACATGTATTTATCTAAAATATAATATCTAGTAAATCTGGGATTCAATGGATTCACTTTTCTGTTATACTCTTAGAAACTTATTTCAGAGGGTTTTGTGGTCGCTAATGACGCAGACAACAAACGCTGTTACCTGATGACACATCAAGTGAAAAGGCTTCAGAGCCCCAACTGTATGATTGTCAACCATGATGCCAGGATCCTACCCAACATGTTCTACTCCAAAGATAATGTAATTACACTGCTAAGAACTTTATAAGTGCAAATATATAAAGTTATTGAAATACATTTGCAAAAATCTATAGTGAATAAAAGACAGTTTATCTTGAAGTTTGTGCCGATATTGTAAGGTATAATAATAAATACTTGTATACGTCTGAAATCGGTGACAAAATTTCACGTTGCATGAAACATAACAGTGTACAATGAATGCAGTAAAAATGGAAGTTTTGGACAAGAACACATGCTTATTAAATAAAGTAATTCTGATGTGTTTCGAATTGTCATAAGCGGCATAAAAATCTGTCTTTTATGCACTAGTCGAAATTCTTAAGAAAAACTTGTTTTAAAAAGTTATTTGAAGTAAAGCCCCACTGCCATCGTGTATAATTCAAGTTTAAAGGTGGAACCCCAAAAAGTCACGTGATCCTGCACATTGTGTAATTTACTTCTAAAAATGTTGTTTTGTAGAATGCAGATGTGGTGAAGTACGACAGGATCCTGTGTGATGTCCCATGCAGGTCAGTTTTCATGAGTTACAATTGTGTGCTTGTATGAAAATGATTTCATTAATGTTATCAAATTATGACTGTAATAGTTAGCTGTCTGATTTCTAGCTCTGCTGTTTTCGGAGAAAACCCGAGGTATTGTCATAGCCAGCTCGTTGTCAGCCGTCCGCCGTAGGCGTCGTGCTAAATCCTTAACATTGGCTCTAAAATCAAAGTGCTTCCACCTACAACTTTGAAACTTCATATGTAGATGCACATTGATGAGTTCTACATGCCACACCCAGTTTGGGGTCACTAGGTCAAAGGTCAAGGTCACTGTGACCTCTAAAAAAATATATTCTGACAAGCTTTCGCAGCTGAGCGTTGGCACCCATTATGCAGTGCTCTTGTTTTTTACTTTAAGCATGACTTTTATTTGTTGATTGCATATGAAATTTTGCTTGTAAGTTTTTAGATTTCATTTGAATATTTAATTCTGATTTCAAATTTATTTACTTTATTTTGTATTTGTCGTTTAATCATTTACAAAATAAAATAAACAGGATTCCAAAAATGCACATACTGTTGGTCTGTTTTATTTCAGTGGGGATGGAACCATGAGGAAGAACCCAGATATCTGGTCAAAGTGGCACGTAAATGGAGGATATAATCTTCACAGGTAATTGGATGGAATTCTTAAAAAGTTCAGAACATGAATGAAAAATAGCAAATAATCAATATACAATTAACATATGAAGCTTCAACCAAATTGACATATTTGGAACAGAATACCTTAGTAAGAATGATAGGCTGTCAGACTAGTGCATGGGTTGGTATAAGCTCTTTTTGTCTTAGTGAACCAGGTGGAATAAATGCTCCTGCCCTATATGCAGGGCTTTTTTTCCTGTTTTTGTGAAGCGGCCTTGGCCCCTATTTTGTGAAAAGATGAGGTGTGAACTGTTCAAAATTCGTGAAAAAATGAGTTGCGAACGTTCTAAAATTATGAAAACTTGAGTCTTAAAATTTATATAATTGTGAAAATTTGAGTCACAAACTGCTTGAAATTGTGAAAATTTGAGTTGAGAATTTCGCAAATTTGTGAAAAATGGCCTTTCTCACAGAAGGAAAAAAGCCCTGATGTGAGTTTGGTTGGTGGTCACCATATTGCACAGGTAAGGTGTCCACTAGGTACTCAGTTTCCCTCAGCACAAAACCCTGTCAGACTGAAAATCATTCATTAAAATCTTGTGTGAGATTTCAGATGTAATACCCCCCCCCCCCCCAATGTTTCCTGGGTGAGATTGGGTATATCCAGGTCCTCACACTATTGGTGGAAGAACTTTATACATGTTAATTATTACATTTGATAAATAATGACATGATCACGGTCACCTATGCTTAGTCATCAATTTTTTATTTCAGGGAACGACTTCATTATTTATAAAATTTATTATCAGGGAATTAGTTATGTGTTAGTGTCTTTCTGCCCTTTTCTGTGTGAAGCGTTCAGAAGAAGATCCTGCAGCGAGGTCTGGAGCTGTTGGCTGTGGGTGGCCGCCTGGTGTACTCCACCTGCTCCCTCAACCCCATGGAGGACGAGGCTGTCATACTCACAATACTCAACATGTGTGGTAAGTCAAGGTCACGCACTGGGGTCAAACAATACTCAACAAGTGTGGTAAGTCAAGGTCACTCAACATGTGTGTTAAGTCAAGGTCACTCAACATGTGTGGTAAGTCAAGGTCACTCAACATTTGTGGTAAGTCAAGGTCACTCAACATATGTGGTAAGTCAAGGTCACTTAACATGTGTGGTAAGTCAAAGTCACTCAACATGTGTGGCAAGTCAAGGTCACACACTGAGGTCAAACGAGACCAATTTTGATTGCATATGCCTTGTTTTGATAGGATTCTAACATCAAGGGATATACAGCAATCCATAAACTATATTTATTTGTTGGAGGATTTCAATTTAACAAATGCATTTGTTATACATAGTTTAAATGTATTTTATTATAGCTCCTTTGTATTGAAAGCCTACAGCTTATTTGAAATGCTCTCGAGTCCATTTCCTGGGCCTATATCAAGTACTTGGTGTCTTTTGGGGGCAATATAAAGAAGGCTGTCACAGTGGGGATCGAACCCGTGACCTCCTGATCGCTAGACAGACACTATAGCCTCAGCCTCCTTGTTATACATGGCCTGGTCACTGGTCCCAAGTTGGCCTTGAATTTATTTCAGGAACCATTCACCCTCTACCTTTGATTTTGGTTTGACAGTTGTCAGTTACTTGCACAATTGTGTGTGCTTAGTAAATCAGCTCAAATTGAGAGTAGGTTTACTTAAATGACTGAAAAACTTTTGAAAAAGGCACAAATCATGAAAAGCAAGAAAACATACTCTTCTTTACCAATAACATTATGATCTGATACTAATCTGTGCAAAAGACATTTTAGAGAGGCTGTCAGCCATCTACACCCTCCACAAGCAGTTTGGTTGGGGTCCACTGACATGTACACCCCCCACACATGTTGATAGATTTGTTTGACGTTTAAGGGGCCCATAGTTTACATAATCATGTGTGTATAAAATTGTGAAGTCTTTTGGGTCATATCCCAGTCAGACCATTTGAAATTTTATGAGGAACACATTTCCTCACATAATGCTTATTTTCATATTTTGCCCGTAACCTTTCGACAATTCTAAGACTCTAAGTTAAGAATATTCTGAAAACTGTAATGTTTTAGAAATATGTAAAAGTGCAGTCTACCATGGCATTTCACATCAATAATTAAAACATTATTTATTTAGAAAATTTGATCATTTCTAGCTGTAGGCTGTATATATACAAAAGCTCAAAGTATATTTATTGGATCAAAGTTTATTCTTTATTCTTAAGTGTAAGAAAAGGTTTGTGAATACATGTCCAGGTATATAAATGGGTACATCTGAGGAGAATTACATATGTGTAAGAAAGCCTAGAACATTTGGGGGATTTGGGGGACTTTGCCAGTCAGTTCAAGATGTACATTTGTATAACCCTTAAATCTTGGTAGAAGATGTATATGTATTTCAACTAACAATCACAGCAATCTTTACCTGAAGAATTACCATTTACTTCATCAAATTGTAGACTAGAAGCTTATTTGTAGCTTAATTGCCGAAATAAATGTTGTTGTTGTTGTTTGTTGTATATCACTATTAGACTAAAAGCCTCATTATTTTGTTCACTATTGGTTTTTGATAGGTGGAGCTGTAGAGCTGGTGGACGTCAGTGACAAGCTCACAGGACTCAAGTACAGTAAAGGCACCTATTCATGGAAGGTAAGCTCACAGGACTCAAGTACAGTAAAGGCACCTATTCATGGAAGGTAAGCTCACAGGACTCAAGTACAGTAAAGGCACATGTTCATGGAAGGTAAGCTCACAGGACTCAAGTACAGTAAAGGCACGTATTCATGATAGGTAAGCTCACAGGACTCAAGTACAGTAAAGGCACCTATTCATGGAAGGTAAGCTCACAGGACTCAAGTAAAGTAAAGGCACCTATTCATGGAAGGTAATCGAGGCAAGAAAAGGGAGGTCACTCTACAAATTTACAAAGAAATTTTCATTACATACTCTTGAAATTTCATATAAAGAATGAGAATTACTCATTGAGGACAGAGAGTTTAGCTGTTGATTTTTATGTTCTTGTTGATATCAAAGGTGAGACAAGAAGTATTGATCTCCCTTCAAAATTTTGAAATAAGTTTTTGTATAAGTTATTGCATTCTCTGCTCACAATTCATCTGTGTACAATTCTTTTTTTTTAAGTTAAAAGCCTTTGAAATTCCCTTAGTTTAAAACTTATAATAACAAGTTTTTCCTTCATTAGAAGGGATTTTATGAAAGATAACAGTTGACATCTTCCCTGGTATAATTTCTTTTTTGTGATGCTTTTTTCCACAATACACCTTGGCTAATTTCTTCCCCTTTCTCAGTGATATATTATTCCATTACATAGAAGGCTAGACCATTACCTTAATCAGTAAAAAAAAACACTGCATCATATCTACAAAAAACATTAAAATGTCATGCATTTTCTTTCACTTGCTTTTTTACCAGTGCATGAACAAGACTGGAGAGTGGTATGAGACGGAGGAAATGGCCTCGAAGCAGTTCCGTAACCAGTGGGACACTACGATCTACCCGCCCATCATCACTGTGGCACAGGAGGCCAAGCTAGAGAGATGGTGGGTGTATACCTGCTCTGTAACCTTTTGTAAGAAGAGAGATGGTGGGTGTTAACCTGCACGTGTAACCTATTGTAAGAGGATGAATGAGATGGTGGGTGTTAACCTGCATGTGTAACCTATTGTAAGAGGATGAATGAGATGGTGGGTGTTAACCTGCATGTGTAACCTATTGTAAAAGATAGAAAGATAACACTTTTCTGCTCAGAAAATGGCTCTATGCAACCAGCATTAAACCATGAGAGCCTGTGCAGGCTGTTGGAAGTGTTATGCTGTTTGCTGCTCAGCAGTATATTAGGGTTGAAAATGAAGGCTTTGCAACTTGAATCTAGCAAGGAAGATCTTAAATTTAATTTTATTTTTTTAAGGGACTAAAAAGTTTGTTGATATGTGCATCTGAGTGGTAAAGGATTAACCCAATGGTGTAACCTATTGCAAGAGGATGAATGAGAAGCTTGTCTTGTTGTTTTCCATATTATAGCATTATAAAACAAACATCTGCTCCAAAATAGATTTTGTGTTAAGCAATCGGCTAAAACAAATAACTTTCTATGATAATATAAGCCTCATTCTGAGAAAATTGGGCCAAGTGTATGTGGGTTACGTGTCGCCCCAGATTGGCTTGCACAGGCTAATAAGGGACAAAACCCACTGTTCTGTTGATTTTTAATGAAAAATGCTTTATTTATTCTAGTATCCGGGTGCTGCCCCATCAGAACAACACTGGAGCATTTTTTATCGCTGTATTGGAGAAGACAAGAGATCTGCCGTGGACATCAGGGAAATCAAACAGTAAGAGTTATGTGTCCTTTTGCACGGATTTCTTTAGTAATGTTGATTAAATAATCAATCATTCACTTGTAGAGCCACTGAGAAGTGCTATTATTTGCCAACCATTTTATTATTGTTTTAACAGAAATATGCAGTTTGAATTCAAAGATCACTTTCAACCCCAACACAAAGGTATAGAGTTTATGTACTAGATTAACTATTCAGGACAGCTTTTCAGTCTGTACACAAACCTGTGTGACAAAAAACTCTGCACAGTTTGTCATGTACAACATTAAAACTTGTATGCTTTGTTCCTTATTGTTATTATCCTTAATTCAAAATTGTCTAAGTTATAACCTATGCAATTATCATTGCAACTTGCTGTATATCATCCTGGCATGCATCTTCTTAGAGTATTTGTCTCTATTGTAACAACCTCTGCTTTTGTCTTTTTTTATGTTAGCTAGTTTTCACTCATTTACGTTACAATTTCTGCCTTCTTTCTGTTTATATTGTACAATAATTCTGCCTTGTACCCAAAACTCAGACCATTAAGACAGAAGGAAAACATGTAAGTCAGCTTTTTGGTGTCACTTTAACACGTTTTTTATGACCCATGTTCGTTCAGGAAACGCAGATCCCATCATCAACCCCAGCGAGCGCCAGGATCCCAGTGAGAAGAAGCAGTCCCAGTCCCAGCACTTTACCTTCGGTATCCGGGGCAAGAACGGCAGCTACCACTTCGCCAAGTGCAAGCTGTGCGGGGTCATGCTGCAGGGTCGTAACGACTTTAACAGCCACCAGGGCGGCCGCAAACATAAACAGAGCCTGGAAGATTATGAGCAGACCAAGAAAACAGGTGGGTAGTACTTTGAAGAACCTTTTGCAGTAGATTAGTTTAAACCTATTTATTTTAGCTAAAAAAATGTAATGCCTCTGGTGTCTGTTCCCTGTGTAGAACCAGTACTTGGTGTCTATTTGGGAGAATTCTCCCACATTGGGGATTGAATTTGTGGGCTCCAGGTTGCAAGGTCAATACTTTATCCACTACGCCATGGCAACCTCGCAGATTGCCACAGATTGTGGATTCTTACTGTGTTTGGTCAACTGTCACTATATCAGAAATTGGCTTTATCTATCATTTTAATTGCTTCTTCAATACCATTTATATTTCTGTGACTTTCATTTTCATGGATAATACCAAATTAGTTTTTATGCCCTCTTTCGAAGAAAAGTATATAGTTTTCGCACTGTCCGGCAGTCTGTCTGTCAGTCTCTCACACTTTTCATGTCCGCTCTCTAATTATCCCCCGCCATAGGCGGAGGGATATTGTTTTGGCGTTGTCCGTCCATCCGTCCATCTTTCCATCCGTCTTTCCGTCCGTCTGGCACTTTTGTGTCGGAAGCCATATCTTGGAATTCTTAAGCGGATTTCATTGAAACTTGGTATGAGTATATATATGGATAAGAGGATGATGCACGCCAAATGGCATTGTACACCATCTGTTAATAACGGAGTTATGACCCTTTGTATCTTGAAAAAATGCTTTTTTGAGTGTCAAATATAACACTTTTGTGTCCAGAAACATATTGGCGGGGGATATCAATTCAACGAATTTGCTTGTTCAAATAGTTTTCATCCGATCTTTAACAAACTTACCAAACTTGGTCAGAAGTTGTATCTAGACAATATCTAGGTAAAGTTCGAATATGGGTCATGCCAGGTCAAAAACTAGGTCACGGGTCACTTAGTGCAATTCAAGGATTTAGTATTTAGGTTTCGAAAAATGCTCATAACTTCTATCAAAGCGTTTTTAGGGGGCATATGTCATCCTATGGTGACAGCTCTTGTTTAATATCAAACAAGCCCCGTCATTCTGATTTCCTAAGTATAAAACTTCCTGAGGTTAAGATAAGCACATTCCATCGATCAAAACAATGATTTTGTTGGTCAGTTAAAAAATAAATAATTTGAATATTGATAAAATGCGGTTTAAAATTTCAATAAAATTTATTTTAATCCAATTTTTAGCTCGGCTGTTTTCGGAGAAAACCCAAGGTATTGTAATAGCCAGCTCGTGGTCCGGCGTCGTGCTAAAACCTTTACGTTGGCTCTAAAATATAAGTGCTTCCACTTACAACTTTGGTACATGCATTTTGAGGAGTTCTACACGCCACACCTATTTTTGGGTCACTAGGTCAAAGGCCAATGTAGCTGCGACCTCAAACAAAAAAAATCTAAAAAATCTGAAAATTGCACCCGCAGCCGAGCATTAGCACCCGTTATGCGGGGTCTTGTTAGAAAGTAGGTTGTAAATTGTGCATTCAGTCTAAATAAACATTTTCTTGTGGATTAATTGTTATAATTAAATAAGATTAGTGCCCTTTGCCTGGCACATACGTTACATGATTTATGTCATTTACGGCACTTTTATACACGTTTATCCCTATTATTATTGAAGATTTTCTTTTTAAAAGGAAGTTGTGTTGACGAGATGAAATGAAAGTTTGTGAGCCGTTGCCTAGTTACTATGTCAACTTTTCAAACAATGTTCATGGCATGTTTCGATATAAACCAGAAAAATCATTTGATGTATGATACATGTATTACTGACTTCTTATGTGACACTTAGGGCATGCTTTTTTTATCAATTCATATGAAGTAAGTGAAATAATTTGATAGTTATACTCAACAAAGTCCATATTTTTCCTCCTTTTGTATTTATTTTATCACTTACCTTTAATTTTTTATTCAGGACCAGTTGCAAGTACAGACCCAGCAGTTCCAGTTAAAAGTGATACTGTTGCTATGGATACAGAACCAGCAAAGCCAACAGAACACGCCAGTAAGACTGATACTTACTCATCTGTAGCGGACCCAGAGAAGCCCACAAATGACTGTGAACGAACCACAGGGGAAGACACAGTGGCTTCAGGTGTAACAGAGGTCACAGCTAGAAAGGTCAGAGATGAACCAGAGGTCACAGAGGAAAGAGAGGTCACAGGTGAACCAGGGGTCACAGACACTGCAGTGGAGCCGAGTGGAAAAGACTCTCCACCTACAAAACGTCAGAAAATGGATAAGGGTGAAACTACAGAGGAGAAAAAGGAAACAGAGCAGAAGAAAGAAATGGAGGAAAAGACAAAACCAGAGGAGATAAGGGAGGCAACACAGCAAAGTGGGATACCAGTGATGGTCCACGGCCACAAGGAAGACCCCTTTATCTTTTGCACCAAGGATGACCCCATATGGCCACCTATTAAGTAAGTTGTTATGTACACTGTAAGTCCAATATAAAGCAGATGACAGGGCAAAAGCCAAAAACCCAAAGGATAAATGGGATGTGTTGTTAATTTCGTGCTCACTTATTTCTAAGTTGTGTTTTCAATTGCCAAATACATACATTTAAAAATGACCACAAATGGCCACCTATTAAGCAAGTGGCTATGCAGTTGGGTTACTTAGCTGCATGCATTGTAAAATAACTGGTAGAATAATACTATTCTAGAGAAGACAATCTTCTGGTATAAGTGGTTGTCGAGATCTGAGATTCAGGCATGTTTCATGCAATTTATCTTCTGAAATGAACAATTTAAGTTCATGGATAGTCTGTGTTTTATCAATTCTTAGTCACAAACTGAATTTATAAATGGTTACAATTTTTAGCTCGACTATTATATATGAAATATATACAGTAGAGCTATCCTACTCATCCCGGCGTCAGCGTGTGCGTAAGCGTTGGAATGTTAAAGTTTGCGTACCACCTCAAATATTTCCTATGTCCCTTGACATATTGCTTTTATATTTTGCATACTTCTTAACCAACATGACCCCAACCTATAAACATGAGCAGACAACTGTATCAAGCATTTTGTAAGAATTATGGCCCTTTTTCACTTAGAATATGCATATTAATGATAAATCTATGTTAAAGTTTGCGTACCACCTCAAATATTTCCTATGCCCTTTGACATATTGCTTTTATATTTTGCATACTTCTTTACCAACATGACCCCAATCTATAAACAAGAGCAGACAACTGTTTCAAGCATTTTGTAAGAATTAAGGCCCTTTTTCACTTAGAATATGCATATTATTGATAAATCTATGTTGAAGTTTGCATACCACCTAAAATATTTTCTATGTCCTTTGACATATTGCTTTCATATTTTGCATACTTCTTTACCAAAATGATCCCAATCTATCAACAAGAGCAGACAACTGTATCAAGCATTTTGACAGATTTATGGCCCTTTTTCACTTAGAATATGCATATTATTGATAAATCTATGTTGAAGTTTGCATACCACCTCAAATATTGTCTATGTCCTTTGACATATTGCTTTCATATTTTGCATACTTCATTACCAACATGATCCCAATCTATCAACAAGAGCAGACAACTGTATCAAGCATTTTGACAGATTTATGACCCCTTTTATACTTAGATATCAGAACATTTGGTTAAGTTTTGTGTTTTGGTCCATTTTATTCCTTAAGTATCATAGCCATTGCTGACACACTTGGAAAACTCGCTAAGGGGACTGTACAGGGCAAGTTACATAACTCTGGTTGGCTTTTTAACGGAATTATGGCCCTTTTCTGTCTTAGTAACTTTGAATATTTTGTTAAATTTTGTGTTTATATCCACTTTACTTCTTAAGTATCAAGGCTATTGGTTTCAAACTTCAAATACTTTCTTACTGTCATGATGGTACTGTACCTGGCAAGTTGTATTTGACCTTGACCTTTGAATGACCTAGATTCTCAAGGTCAATAGTGTTTTTCCCAGAAGGGCAAAGGGGCATGGCGCATTACTTTCAAAAATGGCATTTTAGCGCGCAGTTTAGGCAAAAAAGGGAAAAAACGTTCCGTGAATACCTGAATGAGGGAGAAACATGTGATCGCATCAGAGGCAGTTGTGGAAAAACATAAAATATATACAAGTACATTTAATGGTATATAGTAATTGATGTATTTAACCAACTTTGATTTATATTAATATATTTACCTTGCAATGTACGTTTAAGTTCCATGCTGTTTCAATACACTGTACAGCACGACAAACATAACTAGAAATGGCGCGGCAGAGGCCGATGCGTATCCCCATGCCGCATGTTTGACCCAGGGGCGCCCCAGGGTTGGTAATGGGGCCATGCATAGTTGAGATTGACCGTATTGTCATTAAAGAAGTTCAGTATCAATTAGAAGTGAATTTGTGTAGAAATGAAGAAATTATACTAAAAGGCAATTTTGGGTGGGCGTGGCCTATGTGGGCGGGGCGCCCCAGGGTTGGTAATGGGGCCATGCATAGTTGAGATTGACTGTATTGTAATAAGAGAGGCTCAGTATCAATTTGAAGTGAATCAGTGTAGAAATAAGGAAATTATAGTAAAAGGCAATTTTGGGTGGGCGTGGCATATGTGGGCGGGGCGCCCCAGGGTTGGTTATGGGGCCATGCATAGTTGAGATTAACCGTATTGTCATAAGAGTGGTTCAGTATCAATTTGAAGTGAATCGGTGTAGAAATGAAGAAGTTATAGTAAAAGGCAATTTTGGGTGGGCGTGGCCTATGTGGGAGGGGCGCCTCAGGGTTGGTAATGGGGCCATGCATAGCTGAGATTGACCGTATTGTCATAAGAGAGGTTCAGTATCAATTTGAAGTGAATCGGTGTAGAAATGAAGAAATTATAGTAAAAGGCAATTTTGGGTGGGCGTGGCCTATGTGGGTGGGGCGCCCCAGGGTTGGTAATGGGGCCATGCATAGTTGAGATTGACCGTATTGTCATAAGAGAGGTTCAGTATCAATTTGAAGACAATCGGTGTAGAAATGAAGTAATTATAGTAAAATAACCTTAAAAATTGAGTAAAAATCTCTGACCCGGCCCCACCCCAACTCCCATAACTTTTGACCCAGGGGTCAGATCAAAATTCCAAATAGTGCAGGGTCGTTCATATGCTCATAGCTACCATGTGTGTAAGTTTCAAGGTTCTAGTGCTAATAGTGTAGGAGGAGATAGTGGCCAGGACGGACAGACAGACGGACGGCGGAGATAACCACAATATCCCCACGCTTTTTAAAAAGCGTGGGGATAAAGGCAATTTTGGGTGGGTGTGGCCTATTATGGGCGGGGCGCCCCAGGGTTGGTAATGGTTCCATACATAGTTGAGATTGACCGTATTGTCATAAGAGATGTTCAGTATCAATTTGAAGTAAATCGGTGTAGAAATGAAGAAATTATAGTAAAAGGCAATTTTGGGTGGGCGTGGCCTATGTGGCCGGGGCGCAGCAGGGTTGGTAATGGGGCCATGCATAGTTGAGATTGACTGGGTTGTCATAAAAGAGGTTCAGTATCAATTTGAAGTGAATCGGTGTAGAAATGAAGAAATTATAGTAAAAGGCAATTTTGGGTGGGCGTTGCCTACGTGTGCGGGGCGCCCCAGGGTTGTTAATGAGGCCATGCATAGTTGAGATTAACTGTATTGTCATAAGAGAGGTTCAGTATCAATTTGAAGTGAATCGGTGTAGAAATGAAGAAATTATAGTAAAAGGCAGTTTTGGGTGGGCGTGGCCTATGTGGCCTGGGCGCCCCAGGGTTGGTAATGGGGCCATGCATTATTGAGATTGACCGTATTGTCATAAGAGAGGCTCAGTATCAATTTGAAGTAAATCGGTGCAGAAATGAAGAAGTTTATGAAAAATAACATAAAAAAATGAGTGAAAACATACATGCCATACGTCCCGATCTCGGCGGGACAGTCCCGCTTTTGGACCCTTTGTCCCGCCGTCCCGCCGTGAGACGATTTGTCCCGACATTCGTAAAAAACGATGTAAGGTCTATAGGTTCCCAATAAAATTCGCTATTCAAGCTCTGTTTCGCTAACACTTACCACCGCTAATCCCTTTATTGCCCCCAATTAACAATCCGATTCTACTTATCGTGTGTACCAGTGTTGTTTATGACACCTTATCAGCGATTTATCGGCTAATTATTGATTTCATCAGGCATTCACACCATGGTGGTCTTTAAAATAGTGGTCGCTTATTGCTATCGATTATAATGAAATAAATGTTGAAAATTTGTTTATTTTTGTATTTGTTTGAAACGGTTTACAAAACAATTGTTTCGTAAAATTAACTCTACGTCATTAATGAGTCTTTTACATTCAATGTTTAGTTCCAATATAGCGGGATAATCCGAATGTGCAATATACCAAAATCGCAACAAACAGTCCAATAAGTGATACCCATCCTGTCTAGTGTAATTGGGTGTAATTGTAATAAAAACAACGAGGTGCTATGCATGACAGTTTGACCCTACTTCAATTAAGCTAAAATCAACGAGGTGCTATGCATGACAGTTTGACCCTACTCCAATTAAGCCGCGACAATTGACAAGTAACAAACTGCGCATGGATACATGCTTAAAAAAACATCGCAACAAACAGTAAAAGTGGTTCGGTAGATAGTGTACTGTAACCCGTACTTTCAGTCAACTGGATAACCTCCCCTGCGTTAATGTTTGCCATTGAAATTAATATAATGAGTATTGTTGTTGTAATGTTCTAGATTTTATACTCTTAAAAAGATGAATATTATTTCGTTGTTTGCTATTGTCTTATTTAATAAAACTGTTATTGTTATGTTTTAGATTTCATGCTTCATATCAGATGTTTTATGTCTTGAATAAAAGTATCAAGAGTTTTTGTTAGTACTATTTACTGACAATAGTAAAGGTGGAATGATAGATCGTTTTAGGGTGTCCTGCTTTTTGGTCAAATGTTCCGACAATTTTTTATGGAATGTCCCGCTTTGGACCTCAAAAATTATGGCATGTATGGTGAAAATCTCTGACCCGGCCCCGCCCCAACTCCCATAACTTTTGACCCAGGGGTCAGATCAATATTCCGTCACTGTCACCGTCGCACATATGCTCATAGCTACCATGTATGTAAGTTTCAAGGTTCTAGTGCTAATAGTGTAGGAGGAGCATGTGGCCAGGACAGACGGACAGACGCACATCACCACAATATCCCCACTTTTTCTCAGAAAAACGTGGGGATAATAAACATAGCTTTTATGCTATATTAAAACAAATTACGTTAGAAAAGAAATAAAACGCATCGCAAAAAGTATGCGTTGTCGGCAGGTTTCGAACCTGCCCGGGAAAATCCTAAAAGATTTCAAGTCTATCGCCTTAACCACTCGGCCACGGCAACTTTACACTGGCTCTTCAATCTTCGCAGAAATCGCGGGAAATCATTATGGGTGCGCTATCTTAACATTTGCAATTTTACAAGAATACATGTAACAATTCAGTTTTTACTGCAAATAATGCATTACTAAAAAGTGGCAGGTGGAAAACAACTTATATATGCTCAAGAACTTTAAGTGTTCTAGTTTTTCATGTTTTTTTATCAAAATGTATTCATTGTTTTCAAAACCTATCGCAATACCAGTTAACAGTAGTGCAGAAAATAAATATCATGGTTAGCTTACGTACACAGAATAAATTTGTAGTTTTAAACTTAACAAAATGATATGTAACATTAAAGTTATTTCTATTTTAGTAACATTTCAATAGGTATAACATATCTTCTATTGAGCTTGCATGACAATTAAGCTGAACGGAATTCACTGGGGAGGGATATCATGTTTAGTCTATTTGAGGCGTATCAACCCTCACCAAGTTCATTTCTTTGTTTTATCAATGACAGGAACAAAGAAACACTGATTGTTTTTTATGATAAACCCATTGAAGAACAATGTGCTTATACGCTTATGGCTGCCTTTTGTATGCTGACATTTCTTTTTAATTTGAATTTCAAACTACAAAGTCATTTAAAGTGACAAACCGGTACCTTCAATGAATATGTAAAGCTATACTTCTTAAACAATAGATAATATTTTGAACCAATAATGCATTGACAATTAAGATAGACAATATAATTTCATGTGTTAAGCTATTGAGTGGAAACAATATTTTTACTGCAGTAATTTTGAATTGCAAAACAAACACCATGTGCAATGCAAAGTGCCATTATAATAGCATAAATAAATCTCAATTTATTGGGCTTAAATCAGTTGTGTATCATTCATTACACTTATCATAAAGACCTTGAATCCAGCCATCAAACCATTATCAAGTCGTTATAATTTATTAACCATGATATAAAGTTTCACATTTTCAATGATCACTTTTTAATAAATTAGCTCTTTTTGTTTCATTCAACTGAGTAATTGAGCTGAAACCGTTTTACAAGAAAGGATCTTAACAGATCCCAGAACTCATATCTAGATAAATGTATGTGATATCGGGAAACCATCATGATTACCGTAGAGATCAGCAATATCTCGTAGAGATCAGCAATATCTGCCTACATGTCGTATTTGTATATTCTTTTACCAAAGTTAATTAATAAATAATATGTTATGTGCAATAATATTGCTTTTAATGAATTTATAACAATCAAATTACTAAAATCCGCAAAAAACAGATAAAAAACATGTTTTCACAATATTACACATTGAACCAGTTGGTGAAAAAGCATATGCATATATTCAACATAATGAGTACCATAAGCGTTTTTAAATGTGTTGTTATACAAACACTTTGTGTAAATAAAATGTGTAATCTGATTAAGGTAATAATTGTGTTCGCTTACAATGTTATTATTGTTGTCAATTAAATTACAAAAACCCAAATTAATTTGTTTTACAGGTGTCTGGTATACTGTATAGCAAATCTGCAAATTGCAAAATTTACCTAAAGAGATTTGTTCAGAGATTTGTGCATTTGTGAACAATGTCGTTTGAGTAATATACTTATAAAACTGCAGAATTTTACCAGTTTTATATAAGTATAACTACACTTGAAAACATAGAAATTACTAGAAATGGCGCAGCAGAGGCCAACGCGTATCCCCACGCCACATGTTTGACCCAGGGGCGCCCATAGTTGAGATTGACCGTATTGTCATAAAAGAAGTTCAGTATCAATTAGAAGTGAATCGGTGTAGAAATGAAGAAATTATAGTAAAAGGCAATTTTGGGTGGGCATGGCCTATGTTTGCGGGTCCCCCAGGGTTGGTAATGGGGCCATGCATAGTTGAGAGTGACTGTATTGTAATACTCTCTATTCAGTATCAATTTGAAGTGAATCGGTGTAGAAATAAGTAAATTATAGTAAAAGGCAATTTTGGGTGGGCGTGGCCTATGTGGGTGGGGCGCCCCAGGGTTGGTCATGGGGCCATGCATAGTTGATATTGACTGTATTGTCATAAAAGAGGTTCAGTATCAATTTGAAGTGAATCGGTGTAGAAATGAAGAAATTATTGTAAAAGGCAATTTTGGGTGGGAGTGGCCTATGTGGGCGGGGCCCTTAGGGTTGGTAATGGGGCCATGCATAGTTGAGATAAACTGTATTGTCATAAGAGAGGTTCAGTATCAATTTGAAGTGAATCGGTGTAGAAATGAAGTAATTATAGTAAACGGCAATTTTAGGTGGGCATAGCCTATGTGGGCGGGGTTGCCCAGGGTTGGTAATGGGGCCATGCATAACTAAGATTGACCGTATTGTCATAAGAGAGGTTCAGTATCAATTAGAAGTGAATCGGTGTAGAAATGAAGAAATTATAGTAAAAGGCAATTTTGGGTGGGCGTGGCCTATGTGGGCGGGGCGCCCTAGGGTTAGTAATGGGGCCATGCATAGCTGAGATTGACCGTATTGTCATAAAAGAGGTTCAGTATCAATTTGAAGTGAATCGGTGTAGAAATGAAGAAATTATAGTAAAAGGCAATTTTGGGTGGGCGTGGCCTATGTGGCCGGGGCGCCCCAGGGTTGGTAATGGGGCCATGCATAGTTGAGATTGACCGTATTGTCATTAGAAAGGTTCAGTATCAATTTGAAGTAAATCGGTGCAGAAATGAAGAAGTTAATGTAAAATAACATAAAAAAATGAGTGAAAATCTCTGACCCGGCCTGCCCCAACCCCCATAACTTTTGACCCAGGGGTCAGATCAAAATTCCTTCACTGTCACCGTCGCACATATGTTTATAGCTACCATGTATGTAAGTTACAAGGCTCTAGTGCTAATAGTGAAGGAGGAGCAGGTGGCCAGAACGGACGGACGGACAGACGCACAACACCACAATATCCCCACTTTTTCTCCGAAAAACGTGGGGATAATAAAGCAATATATGCATATGAATCTGATTATACACAGATCCACTAACATATAAATGAAACCATGTTTGTCTTATCCCGATTCTAACGATAATCTTGGCAGATGTTTAATATTGGGAGTAAACTGATTGCAAACAATATGCAAGCGCTCGTTTCCGTGAAATATCGTGATACACCCACTGAGTAGATTACAAATAAGTATGTTGCTATCAAAAACATGTTTATGCATCGTTGATTATCACAGACATTTCATTAATTCCTTCTGAATCATTAATCTCCATCGTTAATTTGATCGTTTACGACGTTATTTGCAATGTTTGCCGAGACACAATTTAGTTCTGTATGTCCGCCATGTTGTCAAAATGTGAAATGATGTAAGCGACAGGTGCGCATAGCAACGTAAAATCGTCTTATGCGTCTGCCTAATACGCGATTCTCATTTTGTTTAATTAGTATACGTCTCAGTAATTAATTCAATAATTAATTATCTTAAAGACAATATCGATAAATAATTAATTTTTTTGTGTTTTTAAATGTAATTATGGGTAAAAATATATGTTTTTATATAACTGAATTATGTATGAAATGCCACGAGGATAACATCGAGCTTTCCATCAAAAGTCTCCGAAGTAACAGTCCACGATTTTATCCTGAAGGAATACACATTACCGACCGATTAGTGGTATAACATATTGATTGATACTGACATTGGGGTTATTCACGCATGACTAATTCACAAACGCGCTGCCTCGGAGGCCATAATCTGATACTAGTCGGCTTAGAAATTTGGTCAAGGGGCAATTAAGATGTTATCATTATGGACAGAAAACAGCGGGTGCTTATGAAAGGGCAGGGCGGCACCCTTTGGAAAGGGCAGCATGGCGCTAAATGGCTTTGAAAGGGGCAGCGTGGCGCTACAAAAAAGGGGCATGGCGATTCGCCACGCTAAAACGGCCTGGAAAAAACAATAGTCAAATTAATAAATTTTGCTTAAATTTCCATAACTTTTTTATTTATGATCACATTTGATTCATACTTTGACACAAAACAACACTTACCTGACATACCACAATGGACTCCACCCAAACCACCCCACCCCAGAATTCCCCCCCTTATTTCTTTTTTTTTTCTTATTTTTGAAAGATCATCTATTAAATGACCACACACCCACATTATACCCCCCTCTCCATGATGGCTTACGTTACACTGTCAAGCACTTGAATAGTCGAGCGCGCTGTCCTCTGACAGCTCTTGTTTATTTTTGCAGTATTAATATTTTATATTTAAATATGAATTGGTTGTCCATAAGTATGTCTGAGTCCAAAGTGTGCACTAATAGTTAAATATTTTCTTAAAAACAATACAAAGTGTATTCATAACTTTATTTAATTTGGCAAGATAAATAAGGAGTTTCCATAAAAGTTTATATAGAAAAACATTCATTCATTCATGATTGATCTAGGATGGTTGCATACTTGGCTGTGTATGAATGAGATATGAATATGAAACAGGTCTAAATGTATGCACGCAATTTAAAAGTGTAGTCAACACAAGTTTTATGAGACGACACTTTAAGCATTTATGAGTATTTTTCATTTGAATTACTTCTCTTCTTAGCAAAATTCCAGTAAAGGTAGAAAGTGTAGTCCCGGATAAGCCTGTGCATTAAACCACATTTTTGCTGAGCAATGTTCATAATTTTATGCCCCCGAAGGAGGGCATATAGTGATTGAACTGTCCGTCCGTCTGTCCGTCACACTTTGCGTTTAGGTTTCAAAAAATGCTCATAACTTCTATGTCGCTTCAGATAGCAATTTCATATTTGGCATGCATGTGTTTATGGACAAGTCTATCCATAAACACACAAATTTTGACCCCTTTGACCTTGAACTTAGGGTCCGCGTTTAGGTTTCGAAATCTGCGTTTAGGTTTCGAAAAAAGCTCATAACTTCTATCAAGCGTTTATAGGGGGCATAAGTCATTTTATGGTGACAGCTCTTGTTTAATATGTAAATTATGTACATTGCTTTTGTCCCTATTTTCTAGAGAATTCTACGGCATTGGTGAGAGCATGTGCGTTGAGCAGATAATGTACAGGAACATGAAGCGCATGCTGTACTATGTGACAGAGCAGGTTAGAGACCTGGTGGTAGCCAACAATGAGAGAGTCAAGGTAGGTGTCAACGGCCTTGTATCACTTACATACTTCCTAAGTTAACTCTTTCAGTGCTGGAACCGAATTTTGAAGGCCTTTGCAAACAGTTTGGATCCAGATGAGACGCCACAGAATGTGGATCCTAATCAGGATCCAAACTGTTTGCTATTCTGATAGTATTCTTTGAAAAATAAATCGAAGAAAATGCTAATTTTAGAAATTCAGCAGACAACATTTTAGCAGACGACAAATTGCCCAGCATGCAAAGGGTTAAGATTCTGACTCCACTTTATTTCTCAGTTTTTAAGATGAGTTTGACCATCATGTTCAATTTTGTGTTTACAGAAATGTTTTTTTTATAGTTTTGATTCTGACTCAAGCTTCTGAGTTTTTACATTTATTTGCATTTTCTTACAGCCAAGATTTGAGATTGTTCCTGAGCTGACATATATTCTCAATACTTGGCCATACTAAGTTTGACCTGAAAAATGGAGCATGTTCATTATACTGGGCCAATTTCATTGCATTAACAATCGTCATAATGTTTCAGAATTTAGTTTTTATGTAATGATAAAAATACTTACCAAAGGCATGAACATCCAAACAAAAAGGAAAATTATCACAAAATGAATGAGATTATCATTAAAATTGAGTGTTATTTATACGTAATTGCAAAAATATTTGTGTTCACAAACATTATTAGTCTTTTATATTATAAATCAAAGTTTAGGAAATTTAAAATTGTTATTTAATATAACAAAGGGGGTAATCATGTGATTATCAAGATGGCGATGTCCATGCCGAGGCAGGTATTTTTCGCCGTTTTATACCCTTTATTACTTGTATTAATTTTTAGCTCACCTGATTGCTCAGGTGAGCTTTTTTGACCGGTCTTTGTCCGTCCGTCTGTAAACATTTGCTCGTTAACACTAGAGGCCACATTTCTTGTCCTATCTTCATGAAACCTAGTCAAAAGCTTTGCCCCAATAAAATCTAGGCCGAGTTCGAAACTGGGTTGTGCCGGGTCAAAAACTAGGTCACTTGGTAAAAAAAAGAAAAACCTTGTAAACACTGTAGAAGTCACCTTTTATGTTCAATCTTCATGTAACTTTGTCAAAATGTTTGTCTTAATGATATCTTGATTGAGTTCAAAAATGGTTCGTGTGTGTTGATAAACATGGCCGCCAGTGGGTGGGGCAGTTTTCCTTATTTGGCTATAGAGAAACCTTGTAAACACTCTAGAACTCACAATTTTTTCCCAAACTTCATGAAAGTTGGTCAAAACATTGGTTTTATTGATTTCTTGGACGAGGTCAAAAATGGTCCAGATCGGTGAAAAAACATGGCCGCCAGGGGGCGGGGCAGTTTTCTCTATATGTATATAGTGAAAATATGGGAACACTCTTTAAGTCACATTTATTTCCAATCTTCATGAAATTTGGTCAGAAGATTGGTCTCAATGATATCTTGCATGAGTTCGAAAATAATTATGTTTGCTTGAAAAACATGGCTTCCAATGGGGCGTGTCATTTTTCCTTTTACGGTTATAGTAAAATCTTGTTAACACTCTAGTTTTATTTAATTCAGTTGCCCAATCTTCAAGAAATTTGGTCAGAACATTTGTGTCCTGTGTAGTATAGTTTGGTTTTATTATGTCAGTATTATGTGCCATTAACTGTTTTTCATAACACAGAATTTTCATAATCAACTGTTTTAGTCATTATTACTTATGGTAAGCCTATCAACTAAAAGAAAGCTGAAATGGAGACAACACGCATTATCTATCTCCATTGTTTAACCTGCTGAGTCATATTTCCCAATCTATTTTTAGTTCTGTTCTTGAATTTGTTAGACCCAAGATATTGATCATTGCAGTGTGTAACTATTTACCACTCAGCTTACTGACCCTCTCACTTTGCTGTATGCCAGATGTTAATATCAGTGGTCAGTAATAAAAGCTGGTTGAACTGTTTGATATATTTTTAGCCAGGTGAGCTTTTGTGACCAGTCTTTGTCCATCGTATGTCCGTCCGTCCTTAACATTTGCTCGTTAACACTCTAGAGGCCACATTTCTTGTCCCATCTTCATGAAACTTGGTCAGAAGCTTTGTCCCAATGAAAATGGTCGGGATTGGTGAAAAAACATGGCTGCCAGTGGGAGGGGCATTTTTCTCTATATGTATATAGTGAAAACATGTGAACACAGTAGAAGTCACATATTTGGCCCAATTTTCATGAAATTTGCTCGGAACATTTGTTTCCTTGATACGAGAGTTGTGTTCAAAAATGGTTCCGCTCAGTTAAATTACATGGCTGCTGGGAGGGGGGCAGTTTTCTCATTATGCCCCCCCCCCCCACCCCCCCTTTAGAAGAAGAGAGGGGATATTGTTTTGCTCATGTCGGTCCGTCCGTCCACCAGATGGTTTCCTGTTAAAAACTCAAGAGCACTTATGCCAAGGATCATGAAACTTCATAGGTACATTGATCATGACTTGCAGATGACTCCTATTGATTTTTAGGTCACTAGGTAAAAGGTCAAGGTCACGATGACCCGAAATAGTAAAATGGTTTCCAGATGATAACTCAGGAACACTTATGCCTAGGATCATAAAACTTCATAGGTACATTGATCATGACTCGCAGATGACTCCTATTGATTTTTAGGTCACTTGGTCAAAGGTCAAGGTCATGATGACCCGAAATAGTAAAATGGTTTCCAGATGATAACTCAGGAACACTAATGCCTAGGATCATAAAACTTCATAGATACATTGATCATGACTCGCAAATGACCCCTATTGATTTTCAGGTCACTAGGTCAAGGTCACGGTGACCCAAAGCAGTTAAATGGTTTCCAGATGATAACTCAAGAACGCTTATGCCTAGGATCATGAAACTTCATGCTACATTGATCATGACTCCCAGATAACCCTTATTGATTTTCCGGTCACTAGGTCAAATGTCAAGGTCACGATGACCCGAAATAGTAAAATGGTTTCAGGATGATAACTCAAGAACGCTTAGGCCTAGGATCATGAAACTTCATAGGTACATTGATCATAACTCGTAGATGACCCCTATTGATTTTCAGGTCACTAGGTCAAAGGTCAAGATCACGATGACCCAAAATAATTAAATGGTTTCTGGATGATAACTCAACACTTATGCCTAGGATCATAAAACTTCATAGGTACATTGATCATGACTCGCAGATGACCCCTATTAATTTTGAGGTCACTAGGTCAAAGGTCAAGGTCACGGTGACCCGAAATAGTAAAATGGTTTCCCGATGATAACTCAAGAATGCATACGCATAGGATCATGAAACTTGATAGGTAGATTGATCATGACTCGCAGATGACCCCTATTGATTTTGAGGTCACTAGGTCAAAGGTCAAGGTGACCCGAAATAGTAAAATGGTTTCAGGATGATAACTCAAGAACGCATTCGCCTAGGATCATGAAACTTCATCGTTAGATAGATCATGACTCGCAGATGACCCCTATTGATTTTGAGGTCACTAGGTCAAAGGTCAAGGTTACCCGAAATAGTGAAATGGTTTTCGGATGATAACTCAAGAACGCATACGCCTGGGATCATGAAACTTCATAGGTAGATTGATCATGACTCGCAGATGACCCCTATTGATTTTGAGGTCACAAGGTCAAGGTCACAGTAACCCGAAATAGTAAAATGGTTTCCGGATGATAACTCAAGAACGCTTATGCCTAGGATCATGAAACTTCATAGGTACATTGATCATGACTCGCAGATGACCCCTATCAATTTTGAGGTCACTAGGTCAAAGGTCAAGTTCACTGTGACCCGAAATAATAAAATGGTTTCCGTAGGATAACTGAAGAACCATTATTCCTAGGATCATGAAACTTGATAGGTAGATTGATCATGATTCGCAGATGACCCCTATTGATTTCCAGGTCACTATGTCAAAGGTCAAGGTCACGGTGACCCAAAAAAGTAAAATGGTTTCCGGATGATAACTCAAGAAGGCTTATGGCTAGGATCATGAAACTTCATAGGTACATTGATCATGACTGGCAGATGACCCCAATTGATTTTCAGGTCACTAGGTCAAAGGTCAAGGTCACAGTGACAAAAAACATATTCACACAATGGCTGTCACTACAACGGAGAGCCCACATGGGGGACATGCATGTTTTACAAACAGCCCTTGTTAATGATCACATTTTATTATTACTTTGACAAAACAACACTTACCTGAATACCACAATGGATTCCACCCAAACAATACCCCACGCCCCTACCAGAATCCCTTCCCCCCCCCCCCCTAACCTCACCCCCCCCCCAATTTTTTTTTAACATCTAATAAATTACCACAACCCACATTATATCCCCCTCTCACTCCCCCCTACCCCCTCTACCCCCCCCCCCAAACATTTTTTTTAAACACCTAATAAATTACCACACCCCCACATTATACACCCCTCTCACTCCCCCCTACCCCTCCTTACCGCCCCCCCCCCCCCACGCCCCCCCCCCACCACCCCCCCCCCCCACCCCCCCCCTCAATTTTTTTTTTTTAACATCTAATAAATTACCACACCCTACATTATACCCCCCTCTCACTACCCCCTTGATCATGACTGGCAAATGACCCCTATTGATTTTCAGGTCACTAGGTCAAAGGTCAAGGTCACAGTGACTCAAAATAGTACAATGGTTTCCGGATCATAACTTACATTAGGTCAAAGGTTTAGGTCACAGTGACAAAAACCGTATTCACAAAATGGCTGCCACTACAACTGACAGCCCATATGGGGGCATGCATGTTTTACAAACAGCCCTTGTTTCAGATTGTATTAATCTTGGTCATAATATTTATTTCTGTAAGCACAGTATGATGTTTGGTCATGAGGGGTCAAAATATAGGTCACTGGTCAAATCTTACAAAAACATCTTGGCCCTTTTGTTATGTATTATTTCAGGGCTATATCTCACATACCATACAAGATTCCAACATGAAACTTCATGGGTGAATAGATATCAATAAGGAAAATGCCTTGTACTAAAGAACTAAAACCATCCACTTTTTAAACAAGAGTTACATGTATTGCCCTTTGTAAATTTTGTATGATGTGCCTTTTCAGGACTATATCTCAGATATGGAACACTATTTTTACATGAACTTTCATGTGCCACTGTTTGTAGATATCAATTAAAAGTGCTATGCACAAGAACCATAACCCTTCACTTTCTTAAATGAGAGTTATTGACTGTGTTTGTATAATGTAACTTTTCAGGGCTATATTTCAGATATGATACAAGATTTAAAAATGAAACTCCAAGTGTGTTTAGAAATCAATAAGGACAAGTTCAATGCATGAAAACAATTACCCTACACTTAATTATGTTGTTTTAGGATAATACTGTATATCAAGAGATTAGCAACCATTCATAAACAAACTTTTTTTTGTGGGGATATAAATTTAACAAATTTACTTCTTATCTACATGTATGTCCTTGATTGGTTTATATTGTAAAGAAGCCACACAAGATTGACTTTACAACTTTCAATACATAAAAAAACTTTACATGGATAAATAATTGTTAACGTGATATGTCAGTATCAGTTAATAGTCAGAGGTGTCAAAGTTCAGGATTATTCCTGAAATCGGGATTTTGGCCCTTAAGCACCAATTTTGATATTGATATAAATCAGAGGATTTTTTTCTGGAATTTTAAGATTATTGTCACAAAATGTCATCTTAAACACAAATTATTTTACTTTGACATATTATTTACAAAGTTATAAACAATAGTTTACCATACATGCCATAAATTTTCAGACCGATTCCGGGACATTGTGCTAAATTTTCCGGGACATTTGCCGATTTTCCGGGACATGTATACAAATATCGATATATGAAGTCATACATGTATTTTTGGTACGCATTTTTTCGCGATATCCAATTAGTTAAATTACTTATGTAACTTACCTGGAATAAACAAATTTAACATCCATTTAAGATCAATGCACAAAAAAACGTTATTTAAACAAGAAGAATAAATTATAATTAACATCGTAAATTGCTTTTAAACAATTGACAAATTAAACATTTCTACATCCGTTACTAGATACAAGCCACGTGTTTTGCGTGTTTGAAAAGAGCACATGTATATAAACATGAGACAGTTCAGTGCTGATTTAATTTTCAGTCACTGTATACACTTAAAACGTGGACTGCGTGTAACACGGGTGATGAATTCAGACGTTGTCATGGGTAGCGGGCGCAGTGTAAGCTATGACGTCAAACTGTTACAACTTACATTGTATGCGCTGAGCGTAAAGTCGTGTTGTTTGTCGCAATATGAGTGTGAATGAATCTGACACCGCGAAAATCCGGGTGAAACTGGATTTATTCACGAATGTGCATCGCGTAATCCGTTAAAACTACACAGCCATCAAATTTGAGCAAGCCAAGTCACAACGAATTAACCCCTTTTGTTTGACTGTGATTACCAGACAATCGACAAGGTAATAGGACCCCCGTTAATTGATCGATTTTGACACGTAGCGTTTTTGCCTAATCGGACAGGCATTGCTTTGGAGATGACACAATATCAGTGGCAAGTACAGATTTGCATGCTAATATAAGGAACATACAGGTTTTACTACAAATTTCCGGGACTGCGGGACAGGGTATGCATTTCCGGGACTGTCCCTGAAGATCCGGGACGTATGGCATGTATGAGTTAACAAAGTTACATGAATTATTAACCATTTTTTTCTCTGGCCCCCAAACGATAGGCTTATTTTCAGGATTTTTGATTTTGGCCAATTGACACCCCTGATAGTTTATATATAAATAATTGAAGTATGATTATTAAATTAAGAAATTTAGTTGTGTAAGATAATCTTTCACTTATGACCAACTCAATAGCTCAAAACACAAATGATCCATAGAGTATATTCATTTAACAAAGGTCTGTTGGAATGTTAAAGAAATGTTTAAAAGCTGAATAAAAGATCTATTAACATATTTCTCTTGACTATACTTATGGCACAAAATTGACATTGCTTAATTGATCATTTGAATTGATAACGCACTTGAATAATTAAAATGGAAATGCTATACCTTAAAATGTTTTTTGGTCCAATTATGACTTTAAAAAATTATTCAGTACCATTGCTTCAATAGCTTCTACAATGAAATAACCCTACCCAGTGAATACCAGTAAATTGTAATATATTAATTAGATATAATCGCTCCGCAAATCTCTTTGTGTGAGTGTAGTGTCAGGCAATTTGAAAAGATCTACAATCCATTGAATTGCTTTCATATCATACCTGATAAGTCTCTCAAAGCCTTTGACAAGTAAGTTGAAAATAGTTGAAATATGAGAACAATATCTGAAACTTTAAATTTAAAATCTACTTGTGATCAGCAATTAAAGGGACTTGTTCACATATTTGGGCATGTTTAGGCCCCTGAAGGAGGGCGTATATTAGTCACACTGTCCATCTATGCCTGAGTTCTGGTGTGTGCATGTGTGAGTATTCTGTCTGAAATTAATATCATCTCTGTAATGTTTGCATTACCAGAAGGATTTTTATTGTCAGTTCATATTTAATCCTCCCTGACTACCAGAACATGTGTCCCCAAAAACTTCCATGCTCTAGGTTCAAGTGTCTGATTTGTAACATAAACACGCCTGGAAGAATTTTAATATTACTTAATATCTTTCCCAACCTGACCATGTGTCACTCATTAACCCAATGCTCCTTGGTGAAAAGTTGCAGCTCAAGGTCAAAGGTCATGAGTATACATTTCTCCTTTAAAATATTATTTTTATGCCCCCCTTCGAAGAAGAGGGCGTTTATTGTTTTGCACATGTCGGTCCGTATGTCCGTCCGTACGTCCGTCCACCAGATGGTTTCCGGATGATAACTTAGAACGCTTAGGCCTAGGATCATGAAACTTCATAGGTACATTGATCATGACTCGCAGATGACCCCTATTGATTTTGTGGTCAAAGGTCAAGGTCATGGTGAAAAGAAAAAAAAATGGCCATGCCCCGAGAATCACATTTTTTTCATGGATTTATTTAGCATAATAACTTCTTCTGATAATCCACAATGCATACATCTTTGATATTTTGTATGTGAAATCAAAATGTGTTCCACTGAAAGGACTGTTCTAGTTATTTCCCCTAGGTTTCTAAAGTGGAAATGCTCCACTGTCACATAATTGATGTATACCTGCATAGTTAACATATTTTTAAAATTGTATCTACAGGCCAAGTCAGAGGTGTAATATTTGGCATGTAACATCATATAGTCGTTCTGTACTAAGTTTGATTAAATCCTTATTTGGGGTCAAAATCTGCCTTCTCTGTAGTTGTTGTGACTTAGTTATTTTATATTGTACATCAACTTAACATACACATTTGATGTGGTATATTACCTCAGATTTTGGTCCCTGAGAAAAAACTGTTCAACACATGCCCCTGGGGTAAAAATTGGCCATGCCCATAACAGAGGTGAGCGATCAAAGGCATTCTTTGTCCTCTAGTCTAAAATTCATAAATATAACAATGTTCTTTTATAAATATCTGCTTGAAAAGAGAGAATATGTATTTCTTAAATAATGTTTATGGTAAGTTGGAAATATCGTTGTTATACCCCTTTAAGCTGTGATCCTTTAGTTCAGAAACATTTTAAACCTCTTTATGAGGAACAAAATAATGTTCTTTGGTCCAACAAGTTTCTATTATGTTTTAAAACTAATCAATATTCCTCACAATATTTTGAATAGCTCAGCAAATGAGATACTGGACTAAAGAAGAGTCCTTTGTGTGAAATAGACCTGTTAAAATATCCACAAACATTAGTTTTGATTATGTATCCTTTAAGCTGAAGAATGTTCAATGCGATATTTAAGCAAATTAGCCAATGGTTTATTTAACCAAATCCAATAAGCATAGGAAACTTATCAACATTTTATTAGCTCATCTATTTTTTGAAAAAAAATTATGAGCTATTGTCATCACCTTGGCGTCGGCGTTGGCGTTGGCGTTGGCGTTGGCGTTGGCGTCGGCGTCCGGTTAAGTTTTGCGTTTAGGTCCACTTTTCTCAGAAAGTATCAATGCTATTGCATTCAAACTTGGTACACTTACTTACTATCATGAGGGGACTAGGCAGGCAAAGTTAGATAACTCTGGCGTGCATTTTGACAGAATTATGTGCCCTTTTTGTACTTAAAAAATTGCAAATTTTGGTTAAGTTTTGCGTTTAGTTCCACTTTTCTCAGTAAGTATCAATGCTATTGCATTCAAACTTGGTACACTTACTTACTATCATGAGGGGACTGGGCAGGCAAAGTTAGATAACTCTGGCATGCATTTTGACAGAATTATGTGCCCTTTTTATACTTAGAAAATTGACAATTTTGGTTAAGTTTTGTGTTTAGGTCCATTTTATTCCTTAAGCATCAAAGCTATTGCTTTCATACTTGCAACACTTACTAACTATCATAAGGGGACTGTGCAGGCAAAGTAATGTAACTCTGACTGGCATTTTGACAGAATTATGTGCCCTTTTTATACTTAGAAAATTGAAAATTTGATTAAGTTTTGTGTTTAGGTCCACTTTATTCCTACAGTATCAAAGCTATTGCTTTCATACTTGCAAGATTTATGAACTATCATAAGGGGACGGTGCAGGCAAAGTTATGTAACTCTGACTGGCATTTGGACGGAATTATGGGCCCTTTATACTTAGAAAATTGAAAATTTGGTTAAGATTTATGTTTTGGTCACTTTACCCCTAAAGTATCATAGATATTGCTTTCATACTTGGAACACTCACAAACTATCATAAGGGTACAGTAAAAGGACAAGTTGCATAACTCTGGTTGTCATTGTTACGGAATTATGGCCCTTTTTTGACTTAGTAACTTTTAATATATGGTTAAATTTTGTGTTTCGATCCACTCGAAGTATCAAGGCTATTGCTTTCAAACTTCAAATACTTACATGCTATCATGAGGTTACTGTACCTGGCAACTTGAATTTTACTTTGACCTTTGAATGACCTTGACTCTCAAGGTCAAATTATTAAATTTTGCTAAAATTGCCATAACTTCTTTATTTATGATTAGATTTGATTGATACTTTGATGAAACTACTCTTACCTGACATACCACAATAGACTTCACCCAAACCATCCCCCGTGCCCTCCCCCCCCTCCCCCCCTCCCCCCCCCCCCCCTAATTTTTTTTTTTTTTTTTTTTTTTATAAGATCATCTCACAAATGACCACCACACCCTCACACTATACCCCCACCCCACCCCCCCACCCCCCCCCCCCCCAAATTTTTTTTTTGATTTTTTTTTTTTTTTTTTTTTTTTTTTTTTAAGATCATCTCACAAATTATCACCACACCCTCACACTATACCCCCACCCCCCCCCCCCCCCCCCCCGATTTTTTTTTTTTTTTTTTTTTTTTTCGCTTTTTTGGAAGATAATGTAATAAATGTCCACAACCCCACACTATACACCCCTCTTCACTCCACTCCTCCCTCCTTTGTGATTGAAAATGAGAGTCCCTTCACCTTTAAAAAGAAAATAGATGAGCGGTCTGCACCCGCAAGGCGGTGCTCTTGTTTTTATTACTTTTTGTGCAATTTGCATGTCAGATGTGAAATAGTAGTTTTGATATTGGCATTTTTGAATTACTTTAATTTAAATAATACAACACTTTTAAAATCAAGTTTGTTAAGTTCCTATATATGTAGTTAAGTTTCGCTCGATTGGTCATTGTCGGCTAGGGTATTACTTATTACATGTTCTCTGGGTACTCTTAAGAATATTTTAAGTACCCCGGTACGGAAAATATACTAACACGTACCCGGTCAATTTAGACTGTACCTGAGTTTTATTTCCGCCTGAAATCCAATGTCGTAAAACGCCCTACAGAATACAAAACAAATTTGTTATGAAAAAAAACATATGGCATATTACCTGCACAGGGGATGCAATGATAGAGATACCCACAGAGCAAGTTTGCAGCTACCCATTCCACTGCAAAAGATGCTTGTAACTCAATCGTACAATGTTTCTTTGAATTGTTTTGTGATTTTGTTCAGAACCAATTTTGTGAAAGAAAAGAATAAAAGAAACCGTCAATTTCAGTACAAGAATTTGATTTTATTTAAACACTTGTAAAGTGGACGATAATTACCTCAAGTGTCCGAAAACTGCCACCATACACCTTGTATTTTTGCTAGTACATTCTTGCATCAAACACATTAAGACTAATATAAGCATATCGGCATTTTCACGTTCAACTGCAAAATAACCTAAGTGTACAAATTGATTGCGAATAAATCGCAAGTTAGTGACATTTAATGCAAAAACAATGTTAAATGGGCGATAACTACCCACTTTACTCTACAATTTAAAATAATTTTCAAAACATTTGTGCAACATTTAAATTAGTTTTATGTCAAAATAAGATGAATTGCGTGTCTTATGAATGTGTTAATCAAATTTTTAATAGGCACCTTAGCTGGGCCGGCTTATTAAATAGGCACAACCTCCACGCAGATTTCATTGGTAAATGACGTAATAATTTATTGGACTGTTCCATTTTTAGATGGTCGCTTAAGCGACCGTCTAAAGTGCTTAGTGTAAAATTCAGGTTGGTACGGCCTAGGTATGATTAACTCAATTCCCGCTTACTACGCGCAAGAAAGAGTTGTATAATTTATGCAGGAGGTTTGAGTTCTCCAATTATGTTTATTCACAAATGGAAACATTATATTAATATCGTGTTAAATGCAATAGTTTCGAATGGTGTTTTATAGAAACGAATAAAAAAACAATGATCGTATTGTACGTGTCGCGGAGGAGATTGTTTATGAATGATTAAAATAGTCCTCTTTCTGCTTCGTCTGCGTGACATAGTATTTTCGCTCATCTCATTCATAACTCTGAGGCTGGCGATAAACAAAGGGGAGTCCGGGTGAGAATAACGCACTTGTATAAGGTTACGCTTGTTTATATTCACAGGTCTCAATTAATAATACGTTGAACACGAGTTCAACAATAATTACAGGGATACGATAGACAACATAAAAAATGTTTCATTATCGCTGAAACTGTTAATTTTTAGCCGGATTTTTTTCGAAAAAATCTCGGCTTATAGATTGATGTTGTCGGGCGGGCGGGGGGGGCGGGCGGGCGGGGTGGCGGCGTGCTCGAAAATGTTAAAGTTCTTATTTCATGGTATAACTTTGGTATGCTTGGACCTAGAGTCTTCAAACTTGACATGAAGGTTGGCCAGGATTAACAGATGACCACTGGTCATTTCAAGGTCATTCATTTGAAGGTCAAGGTCACTGTGACCTTCAATATAAAAAATGTTAAAGTTGTTATAACTTTGGTATGCTTGGACCTAGAGTCTTGAAACTTGACATGAAGGTTGGCCATAACTAGTTAGTAACCACTGGTCATTTCAAGGTCATTCATTTGAAGGTCAAGGTCACTGTGACCTTGAATGTAAAAATGTTAAAGTTCTTATTTCATGGTATAACTTTGGTATGCTTGGACCTAGAGTCTTCAAACTTGACATGAAGGTTGGCCAGGATTAACAGATGACCACTGGTCATTTCAAGGTCATTCATTTGAAGGTGAAGGTCACTGTGACCTTCAATATAAAAATGTTAAAGTTGTTATAACTTTGGTATGCTTGGACCTAGAGTCTTGAAACTTGACATGAAGGTTGGCCAGAACTAGTAAGTAACCACTGGACATTTCAAGGTCATTCATTTGAAGGTCAAGGTCACTGTGACCTTGAATGTAAAAATGTTAAAGTTGTTATAACTTTGGTATGCTTGGACCTAGAGTCTTGAAACTTGACATGAAGGTTGGCCAGAACTAGTAAGTAACCACTGGACATTTCAAGGTCATTCATTTGAAGGTCAAGGTCACTGTGACCTTGAATGTAAAAATGTTAAAGTTCTTATTTCATGTTATAACTTTGGTATGCTTGTACCTAGAGTCTTCAAACTTGAAATAAAGATTGGCCAGTACTAGAAGATGACCACTGGTCATTTCAATGTCATTCATTTGAAGGTCAAGGTCACTGTGACCTTAAATGTTAAAATGTTAAAATTGTTATAACTTTGGTATGCTTGGACATAGAGTCTTCAAACTTGACATGAAGGTTTGCAAGCACACTTAGATGACCACTGGTCATTTCAAGGTCATTCATTCTAAGGTCAAGGTCACTGTGACCTTGAATGTAAAAATGTTAAAGTTCTTATAACTTTGGTAGGTAAAAATGTTAAAGTTCTTATTCCATGTTATAACTTTGGTATGCTTGTACCTAGAGTCTTCAAACTTGACATAAAGGTTGGCCAGTACTAGAAGATCACCACTGCTCATTTCAATGTCATTCATTTGAAGGTCAAGGTCACTGCAAAACAATAAATAGTATTATTTCATCTAAGTTTATTTTCTTACATTTGATAATGAAATTGATGGAAACTTCAAACAATATGTTACTAATTT
This sequence comes from Dreissena polymorpha, assembly GCF_020536995.1. Taxonomy (NCBI): domain Eukaryota; kingdom Metazoa; phylum Mollusca; class Bivalvia; order Myida; family Dreissenidae; genus Dreissena; species Dreissena polymorpha. The sequence goes on from NC_068363.1 coordinate 38,127,589, forward strand.
GCTAATAAAAAAATTGAGATCAAACTTTCCTAATTGTCAATTCAAGTTCATATTTGTGACCTTAAATGTTATTGTTGTTCATGTATATGCATGCATTCAAAACATAACACAAGGTTTGCTCATGCCTTGAAAAGTACTTACATTTCATTTTGACCTTTGAACAATATTTCAGTAATTTAAGTATTGCATTGACAAAAACACGAAAGGTACTTTCCTGTCATTTAAATAAAAAATCCGGCTTCAATGCGGTCATCTCCGACCGCGGAACTCTTGTTTTTAAATATAACAAGAATATTCTCTAAAAAACGTAGTCTTGCTGTTTTGAAATAAGGTTTGGAATTTTGGTTTCTAAATAACTTAATTCAAAACAAAAGTTTAATTATAGTGTTTTTTACTCGTTAGTCGCTTATTTACCGCATTATAATGTGTGTTATAATAGGCAAACCATACATAAGTAAAATTTAATCTGCCTTCGCACATAGAAGGAATGGGTCAATTAGGTGCTGCGTTTCCTTTGCTTACTTCAGTTAGAGGTCAATTCTTTACGTAATAGCAATCACAAGGCTCCGGCTTCAAAGGAATTGCGGAGCGTTCTTACATAATATAAGTCGTAGTCGCATGGTATTTGCATTTTGATCCTATTTGGTCACGTGGTTCTTTTTTGCGGGTGTTTTGGCATTCATGATATGAGGCTATTAATAGATGCGCCTGTCGATAAACTAAGGAAAGTTTACGGGTTATAACAACGCAATTGGTTACGCTCTCACATACAACTCAATGACGTAGTACAGGTCGTAAATTGAGAGATTTGGGAAAAAGTTGATGCTTATTTATATTCTCAATATATAAAACGTTGAACATAAGTTCAACAATAACTTCAGCGATACGATAGACAAAAACAAAGCAAAAAATGTTTCATAATCGCTAAACCCGAATATAACAAACAATTTATAATAATACATTTTGTAATACGAATGACCTGTTTCATAACCTCGTTCATGCTACGTAACAGTGGGTATTTCTGGAAAACGTTCTTTGGTTCTCAACAGATAGCGGCGATCTTTTGTATTTACGGGTGCTAGCAACGCAATAGTAGAAGGTTAGTAGAAGGTTGAGCTTGTTTATATTCACAGTTCTCAATACATACACAGTTGGATATGAGTTCATCAATTACTACAGGCATACTATAGACAACCTCGAAAATGCTTTTTAATCGCTAAAACTAAAAACAACTTAATATATTATATTAAATATATTTATAATAATAAATGTCTTTTAAAAATGTAGTCGGCGTATACGCTGACTTAGAAATAAAGTTAGAAATGTACTTTTCTAAATAATTAAATACAATTAAACAAAAGTTAAACTATTGTGTTGTGTTTTTCACTTGTAAGCTGCATATTCACAGCATGAAATGTGTGTTAGCATTGTCAAACCACACATTAGTGTGAGTAAATAAAAAATATACTACGGGAGAGCACTTCATATGTGTCCTCATATGCCTTGTTATGAGTATCTTTCTTCACTATCAAAATATATCGTATGTTTATATTTGATTTAAACGCAGTTTTCTTTCGACACATTTAAATTACACGTCAATAGCGCCGTCATGCGAAAATGGGTCTTATGCGTTTCGGCAAGCGTTTGTTAAACCCAACATGTGCTTTTGCGCAGTCAGGCCATAGGCGATGCTGTTCTATTTGAAATCACTCAAAATGTTATGTTTCTCCTTACCAGAAGGAGGATTAGCTGAGTGGGCTATTTATATGATGGGCGCATATGGAATAAGACCCATTTTAGCATGATGAGGGTCATTACAAATCTCATTGCGAATTGAAAATGCCACATTTAAGAACAAAGCTTTTTGATACAAAATTGAATTCAAAATAGCAAACTTGTTAATAATGGCAGCCTATACACACATTAAGGAATGATTTCCAGACGTGCTGACCAAGTACGGCAAACATTGTGGTATGATAATTAAACGATTTTCTCTTATCCTGACACTATACTATTTCGCTAATGATTGTTTTCTCATCTTGGAGGCGAAAGTGAAATTCTGCAAGATGGATTGTAACGCGTAATTGTAACAGGGCCACAATTTGTGTCGTTTGAGCATACAGAGAGTAGTCCGGAATTCCTTACACTGAACAGTGCTACATCCTTTGAATTGAGCACATACGCAGTGATGTAGCAAAAATTCAGAGGTTGTATCTCGAATCAGCTTATTAAATATTCAAAAATATTCATGCGTGTCTGTTGGCGTTAAGTAAAAGTCACTAAGATGAAAACTGAAACAGCTACGCCTAAAAGCGCATTAGTGCTCTATACCTATGTTTATGTTAGCGTTGTTGACACCGTGTGAACTGCTCGGGTAACAAGTAAAGCATAAACAGCAATGTTTATATACTTTTATTCCTCCATATACAAGATACGAAGATTATTGTATATTTTGAATTTGTATATGGTGTCAAAAATCAAAAGTTTTGTACAGGGAACTTTCATTATGAATTTATATTCTTGGTGAGATAGTCATTTGATATTAGAAAAAATATTCCTTTAATATGATTGTGACTGCAAATTTTCTTTATATTAAGTTCTCATTACCATTTTCATCATACTTTCTATGCTTTCAGAACTTCCAAAAAGCATGTTGTTTTTATTTTATCTTAGTTATTTCTATGAAATAATAAGGATGATAAAAAGTGCACACAAAACTCGACCCGTGCGCTATGACACACACTTTATAAAGTTGAATGGCGTGTGTTCATTTCAAACTTGCGATTGATTTTCAAAAATGAATTGCGTGTTAAATTATGCAGTAGCGAACATCTTCAGTGCCTTCAGCGCTTTGATTTAGTTAGTAAAGGGTTGAAAGAAAATCTAAATTAAAATTTTGTTTTTATTAGAGTTTGACACCTGGATAAATAGTCATACTGCCCAACATAACAACCCTACAGTAAAAAAAGCCTGAGGCCAAAGGCTTGCGAGTACATGCCAGACCTCATGGTGTTGATAAACTTTGATTAATTGTCCCAAAGGGTTAATGTTTACATTCCTAAGCTCTCTCTTTATGTTTATCAGAGAAAGTATATCTCCTTAAAATAAAACAGACACTAGATTCTTGAAAAATTCTCAGTTTTAGGGACTTTAGGGACAATTGCATTTTGGCCATCATTAAGGAAGGATAAAAAAATTATGTATTAAAGGTAAGACTGCGTTGGAGAGTGGGTCATGTTGGTCATCAACACTGCTTCTCTCTTGTAACCTGACACGTTTCTTAAATGGACCATCTTTGGGTGTCACTTTAGCTCTTGAAATATGAATATTTCCTTTGATCTCATCAATTGTTATAGTTCTACCCTGCTCCCGACAGAGATCTGGTATAGCTTTAAAGTTAATTGTCTGCATCTGATGTCCATCAACTTTTCGGACAAGTGTTTCATCATCTTCATGACAGTTTATTAGATGCAGTATCATATTCTTGAAGCATGACTGTTTCTCGGGGCAGTAATATCACATGTATGTGGACATCTTTTCCTGTAATAAATGTAATAATGTTTCTATAAACACAGACAGACCGACCGACCGACATTCATCCAGCAAAACAATATCACCCTCTTCTTCGAAGGGGGGCATAATTTAGGTAATAAGAGTATACTATTTAACGTCGACGTTTGGCAATTTAAACGTTGAACCTGACGTAACTTCAATTTTGAAAACAACTACCCTCCCCCAAGTTTAGAGTACTCGCCAATGTCCAACCAGGGTACGTACTTAGTAAACAATGGGCCTTTAAACTGATTATTACTTAATCACTTTAAATATATGCATTTGAGGGCAGAACAAAGGAATTTCTATAATTCGAATTTTTAATTTTTGAACATAACATTGTTAACTGTCAATTTTTGTTTTGAGCATTTCATTTTTTATATATCAATTGGAAAATCAAATGCTCCAAGAAAACCACTTTTTTACGCAGGGGTTATATTAAAGTCGACTTGCGTGCAATTCATTGGGGAGCACGTGCATTAGCCAGCAACAAAGACGCATTGATAATATTGCAATTACGGCCAAGCAGTCTGTTCTCAATAAAGATTTAAGAATGAATAAAGATGTCATTATTATCCCAAAAATGATGAAATTAAACATTGTTTTTTTAGTTAAATGTATTTATTTATTAAATTAAATTGCAGTGACAAACTTTCTGCTATCAATTTATGATTAAAGAATGAATTAAATGTCATTTTTTACTCCAAAAGAGCGTGGAAACTAAACGGATTTTGAATAAGACTTTTTGTTAACGTCAGTATGTTTGTATACACATGTGTCTTGCATCTCTGTGCACATGACAGTCAAACGGAACCCCATAAACCTGTTCATTTTAATGTGTTTTATTTGTTTGTGCATTTCCACGTGTTCCAAAATTGACGAATTGCACCCAATTAGGATACAAACATAACTCAAATAGGGGAAAATGTCACCGATAAAAATAATCCCGTTCAGAGGTCCCCTTTTTCTGCATTGTGGGTTACCAAACTCAAAACTATTCTCCGTACAAAATTTAATTTTATTTTGCTATGTACGCAGTACACATCAGAAGCTATTCGCCGTACACAACAAAGTTTCTATTTTAGCCAAACATTTGCATACAAACTAGATTTTTGGGCTGAAGCTTTCAAAAAACAATAGTTTATATAATTCTATTTGCACACCATTGAAAAATTCGGCAAAATTAGTATACTTAACTCTGACAAAAGGAAAAAGATGTCCACAATGAACTTAACTTTCAGTACCAGGTAGCTGATGATTGATCTATTTCAACACTCGAATGTATTAATAAAGAACTCCAACTACTTACCATAGAAGTTTGATATGTCATGTCCACTATTCATTTGTCACACAGTTTTTGGAAAATGTTCGCGATAAAAATGGTATAACTTACTCTTTTCACGAGCACTACCTCGGTTGTTTTGTTTATTCTCGCTTCGCTGGTCATCTATTTCCGGTGGTGATGATAGACAGTGATATACTGTAAACGTATAGAAATTCGTCGGTATGAAATTTCGTGGTTTCATAAAAAACAACTAATTCGTTGGCACGTAATTTCGTGGATTTCAAATAAAAAACAACTTATTCGTTGAAACTTAATTTTGTGGATTTAAAATTTTCGGGGAAGAATTAACGTCATAATTATTAAAAATTTATTAAAACGACCAGAGCAATAACGAAGCATAATCTGCTTATCTGTGTTGACAGCAAAACTCGAGGTTAATGTGCACTGAAGCATGAAAGTGTTGCCGATAATTGTCAATAAGAGCGAAAAAGCGGCGCACTTGTGGGTCCCCACTCGCTAATTGCCACCAATGTTGTTTTAACAATATTTGTAAATAACAGCGCAAATGGTCCCCTAGTAGTAACAATTGAGTAATAAGGTCCCCAAAATAAACGTGTGAAAACCGTGATGTCTCTTTTAAGTTTAACATTAACACAGGCCGCTAACGATGCAGTAGAAGAAATGGCCAATGGACGTAAACGGAAGCGTAGTTCTTATCATACTAAGTAATCATAAACATCTTAGTTCTAACATATATAATTTACGTCAAATTAGTGGAAATGACAACAACATTTTCAATTCGGAAATATTTTAATTAGTCAAGATAAAGTGTAATGTGACCTACTGAAGTGAAGTTACTACCTGGTATTACAAAAAACAAATATCTCGGACAACCGACAACAAAAGAACTTGTCGGAAATGACATTCGCAAATGACCGATTTCGGATTAATAATGTATAAATAATTGTTGGTACTTGAATTCGTGGTCCGGCGGACCAACGAAATCCACGAAAATTAGTACCACACGAAATTTAATGATTTTACAGTAAACCCGAAAACTTGGAAACTAAAAACCAAGATGGCTCCTGTCTTGGTTTGTGCACTAAAGATTTAATGCACAAAATATTGCAGTCTACCAGACTCTCTATATTACACATACCAAACAGCACTAGCGGTACATTTTAGTGTTTTACACTGTATAATAAACGTGCACAGATGCTAACCACTGAATGCTAACCCAGTCATCTCAATTTCAGTCTTTTCAATGATCTACATGTAGTAAATCAGCAACATTGATTTTCCAGAAAGAGAATTGATCATTTCTGACTTTCTCATCCAACAACGATTAATCAATTGTATTTGATCATCGTGACATTGATAGTTATAATACTATAATAGTATAACAGTCTATTATGTAAAGTTGGAATACGACATTATTTATAGAATGGACTGTTTCAGCACCGTATGGGCAAGCCCTCCTTGCTCATACACCGCATGGGCAAAACCCCTTTGCTCATGCACCGTATTTTTATGAGCAAAGAGTGTTTGCCCATACGGTGCATGAGCAAAGGGGTTTGCCCATGCGGTGCATGAGTAAAGGTCCATCTATTTTTAATTGATAACTCTATAATTTATGGTTTTAATCATTGTTTTTATGACCACTGACATTTGCATGGTAAAAACCAAGCAAATGAAGCTGAAACAGTCCATTCTAGAATTAATGTTGTATTCCAACTTTACATAATAGAATTTAATAGGTACATTGATCATGACTCGTAGATGACCCCTATTGATTTTCAGGTCACTAGATCAAAGGTCAAGGTCACGGTTACCCGAAATAGTAAAATGGTTTCCAGAAGATAACTCAAGAGCGCTTATGCCTAGGATCATGAAACTTCATAGGTACATTGATCATAACTCGAAGATGACCCCTATTGATTTTCAGGTCACTAGGTTAAAGGTCAAGGTCAGGGTGACCTGAAATAGTAAAATGTTTTCTGGATGATAACTCAAGAACACTTATGCCTAGGATCATGAAACTTCATAGGTACAATGATCATGACTCACAGATGACCCCTATTGATTTTCAGGTCACTAGATCAAAGGTCAAGGTCATGGTGACCTGAAATAGTAAAATGGTTTCTAGATGATAACTCAAGAACGCTTATGCCTAGGTTCATGAAACTTCATAGGTATATTGATCATGACTCGCAGATGACCCCTTTTGATTATCAGGTCACTAGGTCAAAGGTCAAGGTCACAGTGCCAAATAACGTATTCACACAATGGCTGTCAAGGTCACGGTGACTCAACTTAGAAAAATGGTTTCTTGATGATAACTCAAGAATGCTTACGCCTAGGATCATGAAACTTCATAGCGATGGTCCCAATTTAAAATGACGAACCTACATTTTTGGCATTTCGCGATTTTGATATTGTGTAAAGCGGGAAATCAATGCACATATACCCCCAAAACAACAAAATAGTTAACCAATCGCAACAGCTCCATATAGTCACGTGATGTAATGACGAACCGCAATTGCTTGAAGTCAAAATGACGAAGCTGAAAAAAATTGTTACGTCGGCATTTTGCGAGCTTATTAATATATTAAAGTATCAATATAGCCATGTATTTTAAGGCAAATTGACGAAACGTAAACGTTTGCTTATAAAATAATTAAATGATGTACATTTTATAGCATTGATGAACGCAAAAAGATATCAAAATAATATAAAATGTTGAGGTATTAACTTAGTAACTTGTGGCCGCAACTAATAGCTTGTTCCTACAACTTATTAAGTTGAGGTTTCAACTTAGTAAGTTGTTCCTTCAACTTTATAACTTCTGGCCGCAAGTTACTAAGTTAAGACCACAATTGTCTGAGCACTTGCCTTGTTTGCGACTGGGTTCAGGGTTCCATCCCCGGTCTGAGCACTAGCAACGTACGCGTCGGATCCCGGTTTCGAGTCCCATGGTTTTTGGATTTGAACCCGGGACGCTTCTTGTAAAGGGCGATTCCTCTGACCGGGGCTCGATCCCGGGAACCATCGCTTACGAGGCGAGTGCAAGATGCCTAAGTTTTCGACGGTCTGAAAATCTAATACGGAGTTTTCGACGGCCTCGGGGTTCGAATCATAGTTCGAGCACTAGCCCTGAAAGCTTTGGGTCTCTAGATCAATCCTCGGTTTAAGGATTTACCCTATAAGCGACGGCTCGAATTCCGATGTGAGAATTTGCACCAACAGTGACCGGTCCCGGGTTCGAGCCCCAGTCTGAGTACTAGTCCTGAAAGCTATGGATCCCGGGTTCAAGCCTGTGTCTTAGCTCTTGCCCAGTAAGGGAAGGATCCCGGTTGCAAACCTCAGTCTGAGCGTTCGCACCGAAAGCTACGGGTTCACACAGGGACTCGAACCAAACAGCCGTCGCTAACATACCATACTGAGCACCCGCCTACTAAGCGACCGGCTGCGGAAATGAGCTTCGTAAGCAACATTTCCCGCTTTCGAGTCCGGAAATGAGAGCTAGCCTCGCAAGCTATGGGTGTTCGGGTTCTAGCGCCGGTCTGAGCACTAGCCCTGTAAGCTATAAATCCCGCATTTTTCTGGTCCGGTGATAAGACTACGACTTTGATCAGGGTCCGTTCGCTTAAATGGTAAGTACTTAAACAGGGATTTTAGCCCGGGGGCATAGCATACAGGGTGAGTGCTCAAGCAGGGCATCCAAGCCGGGATCCGTTACGTAGGGTGCGAATGCTCAGACTGGAATCCAAGTCGCTTACAGGGAAAGTCCTTAGACTGGGGCTAAAACCCAAAGACCCATCGTTTAAAAAGGGAGGTATCAGACCTGGATTCCCAACCGGAATCCGTCGCTTATGTGCCTAGTTTTCACAACAGGGTTCGAGCCCTGAACCAAGTCGCTAACTTGGCGATCGCTCAGATAGGGGCTCAAATCTGAAATCCATGACTTACATGGCAAGTGCTCAGATAGGGCTCGAACGGGGGATCCATAGCTAACAGGGATAGTGCTCGAACCCGAGCACCTAGTAAAATAAGGGGTACTAATTGTGATAAAACGGTAAAGATGAAACGCCCGATATTATTGGTTAAACTTAAATTAGTGGTTTCAACATAGTTAGTTGGTCCCACAAGTTATTTAGTTGAGGCAAAAACTAATAAGTTGTGGGAACAAGTTATGAAGTTGTCGCCACAAGTTTCTGAGCTGAGGCCTCAACTTAATAAATAAGTTGTTCCCACAAGTTATTTAGTTGAAGGAATAACTTAATAAGTTAAATGAACAAATTACTAGGTTGAGGTCACAATTTAATAAGTTTTGGGAGCAAGTTATGAAGTTGTGGCCACAAGTTACTAAGCTGAGGTCTCAACTTAAACAGTTGTGGGGACAACGTACGTAGTTGTTTCCACAAGTTATTTTAAAAATTGTTTCCACAAGTTATTAAGTTGAAGCCACAACTTATGATGTTGTTCCCTCAACTTTATTAGTCGTTCCCACAAGTTACTAAGTTGAGGCCACACTATAAATAACGAATTGCGGTTGTCACCTCTGTTCCACCGTGTAAAACAGAAAAAAAAATGCATTGCTTTGCTATATCTAACGGACAACAGTGGAAAAATTTATTCTATTGAAACAAAATCTATTACAATAAGCTGTCCAATTTGCCGAAACATCACATAAATGCAAGTCTAAATGACGAAGATACATTTTACAGCAGATTTATTAACTTAACGTCAAATTAGTTCCATACGAACATGGTCTATCATGCGACACTTTTAAAAATGTTTAAAATAATCTTTATTTGACTTTGTGCAAGAAATGTTTAACTAAAATAGGTCTCCTGAAAACTTGTGTTTTTGTAGGTTCGACATTTTAAATTGAGACCATCGATAGGTATATTGATCATGACTCGCAGATGAAATAATGATGAAACTTGACCAGGATGTTTGTCTGGACAATATCTAGGTCAAGTTTGACATTTGGTAAAGATTGAATGCACCGACTTTTCTCAGGTAAGCGAACTAGGGCCATCTTGGCCCTCTTGTTTTAATTCCGATGACTTTCCAGCCATATTAGCAAGAAAGTTACTAGCGTTTATTTCATAGTAATATTCGCTCTATTACTCAACGTTACTAGCTGCGAAATTTCTTAGCGGGATGACCTTATTAGGGCTCCACTAAGAAAATGTGAAGGAGTAAAGTCGAGATGAAAAGCGAATTTAAATATGAAATTAACGCTAATCACCATTTTTACTGATATGGCTGAAAAGTGAGCGTCATTTAAAAAATAAACAAAAGTAATAAAGGGTATAAAACAGCAAAAAATAACTGTCTTGGCATGGACCTCGCAATCTTGCTTATTACGTGATTACCTCCTCTGTATAAATGCATTTTTCCTCTGTATGATGTGTGCTATGAATACCAGGTGTACATTATGTTGTGTTTTTCAGTTCATCAACATGGGTGTGAAGTGTTTCTCCAGTGGACCGTCTCCCTTAGTAACAGAGTGTGACTACAGACTCTCTCAGGAGGTAACAGTGTTTGTGCTGAAGTGCTTGTGTGCATTTGTGTCAATGTGTGTATGTGGGACTTAAATATATCTTGTTCACATACAATATGTTTGACTTAATTTTACATTTGAATTTTTATGCATTATGTATACTTCACACAATTACATATTGTTTATTACGCCCCCCTTCGAAGAAGTGGGGGTATATTGCTTTGCACATGTTGGTCGGTCGGTCTGTCGGTCCGTCTACCAGGTGGTTTCTGGATGATAACTCAAGAACGCTTGGGCCTAGGATCATGAAACTTCATAGGTACATTGATCATGACTCGCAGTTAACCCCTATTGATTTTGAGGTCACTAGGTCAAAGGTCAAGGTCACGGTGACCCAAAATAGTAAAATGGTTTCCGGATGATAACTCAAGAACGCTTATGGCTACGATCATGAAACTTCATCGGTACATTGATCATGACTCGCAGATGACCCCTATTGATTTTGAGGTCACTAGGTCAAAGGTCAAGGTCATGGTGACCCGAAATAGTAAAATGGTTTCCGGATGATAACTCAAGAACGCTTATGCCAAGGATCATGAAACTTCACAGGTACATTTATCATGACCTCCAGATGACCCCTATTGATTTTCAGGTCACTAGGTCAAAGGTCAAGGTCACGATGACCTGAAATAGTAACATGGTTTCCGGATGATAACTGAAGAACGCTTATTCCTAGGATCATGAAACCTGATAAGTAGATTGATCATGACTCGCAGATGACTCCTATTGATTTTAAGGTCACTAGGTCAAAGGTCAAGGTCATGGTGACCCGAAATAGTAAAATGGTTTCCGGATGATAACTCAAGAACGCTTATGCCAAGGATCATGAAACTTCACAGGTACATTTATCATGACCTCCAGATGACCCCTATTGATTTTCAGGTCACTAGGTCAAAGGTCAAGGTCACGATGACCTGAAATAGTAACATGGTTTCCAGATGATAACTCAAGAACGCTTATGGCTAGGATCATGAAACTTCATAGGTACATTGATCATGACTCGCAGATGACCCCTATTGATTTTCAGGTCACTAGTTTGCATTCTTGTTTACCAACATCACCCCAACCTATAAACAAAAGCAGACAATTCTATCAAGCATTTTGTCATAATTATTGCCCCTTAAATACTTAGAATATGCATATAATTGATAAATTTATGTTAAAGTTTGCGTACTACCCCAAATATTTCCTATATCCTTTGACATATTGCTTTTATATTTTGCATACTTGTTTACCAACATGACCCCAACCTATAAACAAGAGCAGACCACTGTATCAAGAATTTTTACATAATTATGGCCCCTTTTACACTTCGATAATTGTTCATTTTGCTAAAATTGTCATAACTTCTTTATTTATGATCACATTTTATTATTACTTTGACAAAACAACACTTCCCTGAATACCACAATGGATTCCACCCAAACAATACCCCACACCCCTACCCAGAATCCCTTCCCCCGAACCTCCCCCCCCCCAATTTTTTTTTTAACATCATCTTATAAATTACCCCACCCTACATTATACCCCCTCTCACCCCCTACCCCCCCCCTACCCCCCCAAACACATTTTTTATTTTTTTATTTTATCATCTAATAAAATACCCCACCCCACATTATTACCCCTCTCACCCCCACCCCCCCTACCCATCCCCCACTTTACCACAACCCACATTTTACCCTCCTCTGCCCCCCCCCCCCCACCCCCCCTCAAAAAAAATAAATATTTGTTTTCCTTTTTTTATTTTTGAAAGATCGTCTAATAAATTATTGAATATGAACAATTTGCCCATGATGACTTACGTTATAATATCAAGCACTCGAATAGTCGAGCGCGCTGTCCTCTGACAGCTCTTGTTAGGAAATAATGTTTCTTTGTTAAAGATTTCAAAGACTAAAATTGTGAAAACGCGGACACATTTTGTCTTCCCAAATCCTCCATTATAGATAATGTTCAATATACCATTATAAAGTTTTCCCTCTCAATTCTCATGGGCCAGAGTGGTATTTCACAATCTCAACACTGTGTACACAGGTGTGTATTGTGAAGGTTGATTTATCACGTAATTCTAGGGGGAATTCCCCTTATAGCCATATAATTATTATTATGTCCCCCACTATAGTAGTGGGGGACATATTGTTTTTGCCCTGTCTGTTGGTCTGTTGGTTGGTCTGTTGGTTTGCGCCAACTTTAACATTTGCAATAACTTTTGCAATATTGAAGATAGCAACTTGATATTTGGCATGCATATGTATCTCATGGAGCTGCACATTTTGAGTGGTGAAAAGTCAAGGTCAAGGTCATCCTTCAAGGTCAAAGGTCAAATATATGGGTCAAAATCGCTCATTTAATGTACACTTTTGCAATATTTCAATATTCAAGATAGCAACTTGATATTTGGCATGCATGTGTATCTCATGGAGCTACACATTATGAGTGGTGAAAGGTCAAGGTCATCTTTCAAGGTCAGAGGTCAAATATATGTGGTCCAAATTGCTTATTTTATGAATACTTTTGCAATATTGAAGATAGCAACTTGAAATTTGGCATGCATGTGTATCTCATGGAGCTGCACATTTTGAGAGGTGAAGGTCAAGGTCATCATTTACAAGGTCAAGGTCATCCTTCAAGGTCAAACATCATATAGGGGGACATTGTGTTTCACAAACACATCTTGTTAAATTCAGAACATAATGCTGTGAATTCTTGTAGTCAATTAAGATACCAATATTTGTGCCATTAGGATGATAATACTTATTAATAATCTAAGTCCATGTTTAACATATCATCAGTCTTGTAGATACGTGCCATGTTAGGTTTAAACACCACATACATCATCAAAAATGGTGTTAAAACACAGGATATTGTTGTTTTCACATCTAACTATTTCTTTGTTTTCGACCTATCAATCAATCTTGTTCACACCATAAACTTGTCTACCTTGCATTTGTTAACCTACCATCACATACATTAGACACACAAACCAGGTTATTAAGTATTTAAAATGGCTGTGATGTTGCCTGCATACATTTCCCAGCCTATCACATGAGTGTGAGTCATTCCATGTCCATTGTTAGCCGTGCAGGCTTGGCAAATAACCAACTTGCAAATTGCATTCGCAAATCGATAGCAATATGCCAACTTTTAAATTGCATCTTACACTACATGGTTACTTCAATATTCTTTAAAATAAGAAATGTGAAAATACTGGTTGTTTTTGCAATTTCGAGAATACATGTATATCAGTAAATTGGGTCAATCCATTGTGGGCTATAACCTAGAGCAGTTGTTATCAACACTTGAAGGTTATCAACTCAGCCATGTGCCAGATCGTTATATTTCCTATGCAGGAGACTTGAGATACTAGTGTTCATGTATCTAGGAAGGGACTGTTTGAAATTGGAAAATTAATCTTGTACATTCAGATCTTGTTGGCTGGTGGCAAAGTTATTAATACAGCTGGCAAGCGGGGATCAATGTTGTCTTAAAGAAAGAATATCAAATAACCTATGTATTATGCACAAGCTATAATCTACCTATTGAATAGCTTACCAGAGGTACAAAAGGCCTGCTATACCTTTTCATAAATACTCTTGTACACGAAAGAAAGATTTTACGATTTATAAACTGGTTGTTTATTCAACATTGATGTGAATAGGAATATGTCTTAACAGCATGTATGATTTGGCAGAAAGTCAAGACTGGGCAGAATGACTGGGCATGAATAGACCCAGTCAAATTAGTTGCTGGGCTGGATTTGTAAATAGGCATTTAGAAAGTCAGTATTATTGGTTGAGGTTCTTTTTAGGTGGAATGTAATGTCGTTAAAGATGAGATAGGATTCTTAACTGATTGTTGCTCTGTGTCTATTAGATCTAGGCCCATGTTCACCAAACTATTCTTGCAATTTAGTCTAAGAATAAAGAATATTCTTGAGATTTTTATTTAAAAGAGTTGCTTTTTTGAGTAGGATTTAGTTTTGTCCACCTTTTTGCCTAGTGCTTCATTTAGAATATTTATGCCCCCCTTTGAAGAAGAGGGGGTATATTGCTTTGCACATGTTGGTAGGTCTGTCGGTCCGTCCACCAGGTGGTTTCCGGATGATAACTCAAGAACGCTTAGGCCTAGGATCATGAAACTTCATAGGTAAATAGATCATGACTGGCAGATGACCCCTATTGATTTTGAGGTCACTAGGTCAAAGGTCAAGGTCACGGTGACCCGAAATAGTAAAATGGTTTCTGGATGATAACTCAAGAACGCATATGCCTAGGATCATGAAACTTCATTGGTAGATAGATAATGACTTGCAGATGACCCCTATCGATTTTGAGGTCAGTAGGTCAAAGGTCAAGGTCACGGTGACCAGAAAAAGTAAAATGGTTTCCGGATGATAACTCAAGAACACATATGCCTAGGATCATGAAACTTCATGGGTAGATTGATCATGACTCTCAGATGAACCCTATTGATTTGGAGGTCACTAGGTCAAAGGTCAAGGTCACGGTGACCCGAAATAGTTAAATGGTTTCCGGATGATAACTCAAGAACGCTTAGGCCTAGGATCATGAAACTTCATAGGTACATTGATCATGACTCGCAGATGACCCATATTGATTTTCAGGTCACTAGGTCAAAGGTCAAGGTCACGGTGACTCGAAACAGTAAAATTGTTTCCGGATGATAACTCAAGAACGCTTTTGCCTAGGATCATGACACTTCATAGGTACATTGATCATGACTCGCAGATGACCCCTATTGATTTTCAGGTCACTAGGTCAAAGGTCAAGGTCACAGTGACAAAAAACGTATTCACACAATGGCTGCCACTACAACAGACAGCCCATATGGGGGGCATGCATGTTTTACAAACAGCCCTTGTTTAAATATTGAAATTAAATTAGGAGTTAAATGATTATGTCCACATATATTTTTATGCCCCCTTTCGAAGAAAAGGGGGCATATAGTGATCGGACTGTCTGTCCGTCTTTCCGTCACACTTAGCGTTTAGGTTTCGAAAAATGCTCATAACTTCTATGTCCCTTGAGATATAACCTTCATATTTGGCATGCATGTGTATATGGACAAGGCCTTACCATACGCACACAAATTTTGACCCCTGTGACCTTGACCTTGAAGCTAGGGTCCGCGTTTATGTTTCGAAATCTGCGTTTAGGTTTTGAAAAATGCTCATAACTTCTATGTCCCTTGAGATATAACCTTCATATTTGGTATGCATGTGTATACGGACAAGGACTTTCCATACGCACACAAATTTTGACCCCTGTGACCTTGACCTTGACCTTAGGGTCCGCGTTTTCGTTTCGAAATCTGCGTTTAGGTTTCGAAAAAAGCTCATAACTTCTATCAAGCGTTTATAGGGGGGCATAAGTCATCCTATTGTGAATGCTCTTGTTTTAATTGATATGCACAAAAAAGACAACCATAAGAACTTATAATGTTATTATCCCCCGCCATAGGCGGAGGGATATTGTTTTGGCGTTGTCCGTCCCTCCTTCCGTCCGTCTGTCCGGCACTTTTGTGTCCGTAGCCATATCTTGGAAGTGCTTTGCCGGATTTCATTGACACTTGGTATGAGTATATATATGGATAAAAGGATGATGCACGCCAAATGACATTGAACACCATCGGATAGTAACGGAGTTATGGCCCTTTGTATCTTGAAAAAATGCTTTTTTTGTGTGTCCAGAGCCATATCTTGAAAGTGCTTTGACAGATTTTATTGAAACTTGGTATGAGTATATATATGGATAAGAGGATGATGCACCCCAAATGGCATTGTACACCATCGGATAATAACGGAGTTTGTATCTTGAAAACATGCTTTGTTTGTGTGTCCGAAGACATATATTGGAAGTGCTTTGACGGATTTCATTGAAACTTGGTATGAGTATACATATGGATAAGAGGATGATGCACATTGGCCTTGTTTATCCGTCCAGAATACTTTTGTGTCCAGAAGTATAATGGCTGGGGATATCAATTCAACGAATTTGCTTGTTACACTTATATTTGTCACCGTCAGTATTAGTTCCAGATGTACATGTAGCTTATATAATATTTATTATGCAACCCTTCGAAGAAGAGGGGTATATTGTTTTGCACATGTCGGTCAATCAGTTGGTCGGTCCGTCCACCAAATGGTTTCCAGATGATAACTCAAGAACACTTAGGCCTGGGATCAGGAATGTTCATAGGTACATTGATCATGACCATGACTGGCAGATGACCCCTATTGATTTTCAGGTCACGAGGTCAAAGGTCAAGGTCTCAGTGAATTGAAACAGTAAAATGGTTTCCGGATGATAAGTCAAGAACGCTTAAGCCTGGGATCAGGAAAGTTCATGGGAACATTTTGGTCATGACCGCCAGATGACCCCTATTGATTTTCAGGTCACTAGGTCAAAGGTCAAGGTCACAGTGACTCAAAACAGTAAAATATTTTCCAGATTATACCTCAAGAACACTTAGGCCTGGTATCAGGAAAGTTCATAGGGACATTGGTCATGACTGGCAGATGACTACTATTGACTTTCAGTTCACTAAAATTAACCATTGGCTGCGAAATGACATCATGTCCAATGAAAAAAATTGTTCTAGTTACGCATTCACTTGATTTCTTTACCAACTTACAAATTGAGTCGATTAGTTTTTATGCCTAATTCTTGTGCGCTCGCGGACCCATATATGAAAAAAAGGTGGGGACAAATCTCTTTTTGTGCCAATGATGCAAGGGCGCATCCACTGCAGAACACTGCAATCGGTTTCAAATATACTTATGTAGTTACACATACAATCAAATAAATACCATATAATAAATGAATATATAGCAATAAAAAATCGGTTCTTCGAGAAGAGTTCTAGCCAAACGGTAGTTCTAGCCATCAGGTTTCCACTGTATTCATCATGCTTCAAAATCAACGATACAAAATATTTAATTCATCTTCAATACATGTTTATGTATGTTAAAGAAATTCTAGCCTATATATGTACATATATATAGAGAGAGAGAATAACAGGTAACTGTCTGATCTTTTTGTAATATATGAGGCAAGGCTTAGAATAATATAACGGCGAGGCTTATTATACCCCCACAAACTAAGTTTAGGGGGGTATATTGGAATGAACTTGTCGGTCGGTCTGTCTCTCGGTCCGTATTAAGTGTCCGCTCTCTAATTCAAGTAGTTTTCATCCGATCTTCACCAAACTTGGTCAGAAGTTGTATCTACATGATGTCTGGGCCAAGTTCGAACATGGGCCTTGCCGGGTCAAAAACTAGGTCACGGGGTCACTAAGTGCGTTTTAAACATTCAGCATGTTGTCCGCTCTCTAATTCAAGTAGTTATCATCCGATCTTCACCAAACTTGGTCAGAAGTTGAATCTAGATGATCTTAAGGCCAAGTTCGAACATTGGCCTTGCCGGGTCAAAAACTAGGTCACGGGGTCACTTAGTGCGTTTTAAACATTCAGCATGTTGTCCGCTCTCTAATTCAAGTAGTTTTCAACCGATCTTCACCAAACTTGGTCAGAAGTTTTATCTAGATGATGTCTAGGCCAAGTTCGAACATGGGCCTTGCCGGGTCAAAAACTAGGTCACGGGGTCACTTAGTGCGTTTTTTAACATTCAGCATGGTGTCCTCTCTCTTATTCAAGTAGTTTTCATCCGATCTACACCAAACTTGGTCAGAAGTTTTATCTAGATGATCTGAAGGCCAAGTTCGAACATGGGCCATGCCAGATCAAAAACTAGGTCACAGGGTCACTTAGTATGTTTTACACATTGAGCATGGTGTCCGCTCTCTTATTTCAAGTAGTTTAAATCCGATCTTCACCACACTTGGTCAGAAGTTGTAACTAGATAATGTGTAGGTCAAGTTCGAACATGGGCCATGCCGGGTCAAAAACTAGGTCACGGGGTCACTTAGTGTGTTTTAAACCTCACCATGTTGTCTGCTCTCTAATTCAAGTAGTTTTATCCAATCTTCACCAAAATTGGTCAGAAGTTGTATCTTGATAATGTCTAGGGCAAGTTTGAATATGGGTCATGCCGGGTCAAAAACAAGGTCACGGGGTCACTTAGTGCGTTTTAAACATCACAATGTTGTCCGCTGTCTAATTCAAGTAGTTTTCATCCAATCTTCACCAAACTTGGTCAGAAATTGTATCTAGATGATGTCTAAGTCAAGTTTGAATATGGGTCATGCCGGGTCAAAAACTAGGTCACGGGGTCACTTAGTGCGTTTTTTAACATTCAGCATGGTGTCCGCTCTCTAATTCAAGTAGTTTACATCCGATCTTTACCAAACCTGGTCAGAAGTTTTATGGAGATGATCTTAAGGCCAAGTTAGAAAATGGGCCTTTCTGGGTCAAAAACTAGGTCAAGGGGTCACTTAGTGCGTTTTAAAAATTGAGCATGTTGTCCGCTGTTTTTTTGTGAAGACGATATGCAAAATATTATGTGTCAATGCGGCATGTGGGGGTATTCGTCACGTCTGTGACAAAGCTCTAGTTTTATTTCAGCCGATCCTGATATATTACAAAAACATCAGGCAGTAACCTGTTTTTCTGTTTATCATACCTCTACGTCCCGAGTATAGAGAAATAATGAAAAAATCGCTAAAAAGCTGCATTTTAAGCGGGAAAGAATATGATTTTTGTTGTTTGACATGTTAATAATGATGTCATGAGCTCTTGGGCTTAATATTTGTGAAATATGTTTTTGCTGTTTGTGTAGCATTTTTGTGTTAAAAATATAACACATCTTGGTATCAAATTGTTTGTTTTGTTGAATCTGAATCAATTTTACTAAAAATATTACTTTGTAGTTGATTCCGAGTAATATGACCTATCTCCTATCATCGACTGATTTAAGAAAATTCCTGTTGAACTGATATAAAAAATATATCATGCAGTGTTATATCAGTCAGATATCAATGCAGCGGTATGATAAAAATAGTGTCATGTTGATGTTATGTAAAAATGACAGACATTATATTCTGATCTAAAACTGTTCCTGTATTTTCACCAGCAGTTTATGTTGACTTGTAAAGTCAATGAGAAAAACAAAAACAACTGTTATATTAGATGTAACACTATACCAGTAATACACCCTATATCAATTCTAATGTTCACAGAAAATTCTTTGAACTTATGACATTATTTGTTTACAAAATAAATGCACCTGCAAAAACACTAAAAAGTCGTTATTATCATAACAAAATGTTCTTACACACAACAACACAATCACATGGCAATTTAAATCCCCTGAATCATCAATCAAGATACATGTTAAATTACACTATTCCACTTTGAACACGAGGATACTACTCTTGTCGTCTAATCCCACAATGATGGAGGCAGTGTGTCTGTTGTAGCAGACTGATATTGGTTCCACCACTCCATCCTCCTTTGTACCAAGAGTAGCCAGCTTTCTCTTGCCCTCACTATCTACTTGTAGGATAGTGTTAGACCGCCCTCCACTGACCAGCACTTGGCCTGCAGGTGTCACATGAAGACCATGTGGGTGTTCTAGTTCATGGTCAGTGAACGTGGCCAGGACTGAACCATCCCTGGCCAGAGTGAGGAGCTTGTGCTGGGAGAGATTACTGATGTACAACTTGTCCCCTGTGGGACCCACAGCACAATTGCTAACTGTAAAACAGAGTACCATCAACATATTGAATAACATGTATAGTAGTTAATAATAAATCTTATTGAAACTGTATAAATAATGTGTTGTTAAAAATACCAGAGACAACAAATTATTAAGATATGTATAAAATCCACTAATAATAAATAAATATGTGTGACAGGAAGTTCTGTTCCAGTGTATTGTGTTCTCTAAATGTTTGTGAGTGACTGGTGTTAGAATAATTAAAGTCTTCACAAACAACGTAGAAAGAAATAATTACGCTTTAATATGAACAGGAATATGTCAGGTGGTATGACTCATTAACATTACCCATACATACAAACTTGGTAATAATGGTATTGACACAAAATGGAATATTTTACATGATCATCATTCAAAAGAATAACTATATGGTTACAATTGGATCCATATCCTTCATCAGTTATGAAAGTCAGTTGCTGAACTTAGTAAGTCATGCTCATTTACTAAATATTTAAAAACAAAACACAAAAAAAACAAGTTACAAACAGTTATTGAACCACACAATCAAATGTTTAACAACATTTTAGGTCAAATTCTTAAATCAGATATTATAAAAAGCAACAAACAATTAAAAGATCTACTAAATATGCTCGATTTTACCAATCCATTAAATTTTATGTAAACAAAATTTAATTATTTCACAATATTTTTAGACATGGCATTCTGGCAATGTCTTAATCAACGATACGAAACATTAATTATTTTCTTAACTTCGGTTGAAATAATTGACTGACGGAACATTTTAAATGTATTTATTAAACAAATCACATATAATGATTCTTACCTGTATAACTGTCTGATGTATCCTCATACATCTTGCTGACAAGTTTCCCATTCAGTGTATACTTGTACAGTGCAGTATTAGCAGTAATATACATGTCTCCCTGGTGGAAGGCAATACCAACACATACATGTTGTAACTGAAGCTTTCTTCCTATTACCAGCTGTCTGTTGTTGACTGTGATGAACTGGACCTCATTTATGTTCTTATCAGTTTCATACACAGCAACAGCCACTTCACTGGGTGTGATCTCACACAGGGCCTCTGGATAGCCAGTCACAATATAGTGACTCACCACCTGGTACTGCTGGTCAAGAAGCTTGACACTCTTATTCATGTTGTCTGCAACCAGGATCTGTTTGGCTGGGAGAACAAGTATGGCTATGATTTGGCATTCCTCTGAATCACTTGATATTTTCACATTGTGTTCAGACTTGCCCTGCACAGTGATAACCTTGTTTGTATTATCTTGTACCATCATTCGTTCAATCTTCCCAAGACCTAACAGTGTTGTCAAGTACTGTACAATTTCACTGTTAGGCTGGAATGATATATAAAATTTATCCTGAAGAGTGCTCTTCAAAAAAGTTTTAGATTGTTTTATTATTTCCTCGCATTTTCTGGTGGCAATAAAGGATAACTCCTGCTTGCTTTTATCACTTATGTCCTGTGTGGCGTCTCGAAGTTGTTTCAATTCATCCCTAAGCCTGATGCATTTATCAGCTTCACTTTTGGTAGAGGCCTGCAGTTTGGTTAGAGTATCTAACATTTCCTTTCGTGTCTTCTGTTCAATAGTGTCTAGGGCTGCATTTATTTCTCTGCGAGTGTTTTGTATCTTGTGTAACTGTTCATCATATGAACTTTGCACATACTGAATGCTAGCCTCTTGGTTGTCTTGAAGTTTCTTCAACTCTTTTAGAATAGTTTGGATAGAAACTGAAAGTTGTTGAAGGTCTGTCGACTGGCTTTTTACGATGTCGGATATAAGAGTTATCTTTTGGCAGTGTCTGAAAGAAAATTGAAATAAAAACTTTCACCTGTATACAATACTAAATAATTTTAAAGATTGTGTAATGGGAATCTAAAATACTTCGGTAAAATCAGAATGAAATAGTTCATATACTAGAATTCAGCTTTAGGTCAACATGCTATTTACATAAGTATTCATTTATTTTAATCTAAAACCTACATATTAATTTCAGATATTTTATTGGATGTGAAATCAGTGACCCAATTACAAAGATAGCTTAAAACTGCTGTCTTTTTATATTTTTATGCCCCCAGATAGAGAATATAGGTTTGGGGGGCATATTAAAATCGCACCGTCCGTTAGTCAGTTAGTTAGTCAGTTAGTCTTTCCGTCCGGATTAGTTTCCGCTCAATAAGTCAAGCAATAAAAATGTGTAAAGCATTAACATCTAGGTCAAGTTCGATTATTGTCCAAATTGACCCAGACACTCTTGAGTTACTGCCCTTGAATCATCGTAAAATTGTTGTTTTTCTCGTTTCCGCTCAATAACTCTATCAAATTTCATAGGATCTTCACTAAACTTCATGAAAATGTGTAAGTCAATAATATCTAGGTCAAGTTTGATAATCGGCCGAATTCACCCAGACACTCTTGAGTTACAGCCCTTGAATCATCGTAAAATTGGGGTTGTTCGCGTTTCCGCTCAATAATTCTAGCAATTATCATCAGATCTTCATCAAACTTCATGGAAATGTGTAAGGCAATAACTACTAGGTCAAGTGCGATAATCAGCCAAATCGACCCAGACACTGCTGAGTTACAGCCCTTGATTCATCGTAATATCGTGTGTTTTTTCTCGTTTCCGCTCAATAATTTTAGCAAATTTCATAGGATCTTCACCAAACTGCATGAAAATTTGTAAGGCAATAATATCTAGGTCAAGTTCAATAATCGGCCAAATTGACCCAGACACTTCTGAGTTACGGCCCTAAAATCATCGAAGAAATGCGTTTTTTCTCATTTCCGCTCAATAACTCGAGTAAATGTCATAGGATCTTCGCCACACTTCATGAAAATGTGTAAGGTCATGAGATTTAGGTCAAGTTCAATAATCAGCAAAATTGACCAAGACACTCCTGAGTTAGGGCCCTTGAATCATGGAAAAATTGAGTTTGTTTCTTGTTTCCGCTCAATAACTCAAGGAATTGTCATCGGATCTATACCGAACTTCATAAAAATGTGTAAGATAATAAAATCTAGGTTAAGTTTGATAATCAGCCAAATTAACACAGGCACTTCTGAGTTACGGCCCTTGAATCATCGAAAAATTGCATTTTTTCTCATTTCCGCTCAATAACTCGAGCAAATGTCATAGGATCTTTGCCACACTTCATGAAAATGTGTAAGGTCATGAGATTTAGGTCAAGTTTGATAATCAGCAAAATTGACCAAGACACTCCTGAGTTATGGCCCTTGAATCATGGAAAAATTGAGTTTGTTTCTTGTTTCCGCTCAATAACTCAAGCAATTGTCATCAGCTCTTCACCAAACTTCATAAAAATGTGTAAGATAATAAAATCTAGGTTAAGTTTGATAATCAGCCAAATTTACACAGGCACTTCTGAGTTACGGCCCTTGAATCATCAAAAGAATTGTGTTTCCGCTCGAAAAATGCTCAAAACTTCTTTGTTGCTTCAGATGTAACCTGCATATTTGGTACATGTATGCATGTGTATATGAACAAGGCCTTCCCATACGCACACAACTTTTGACCCCTTTAACCTTGAACTTAGGGTCCGCGTTTAGGTTTCGAAATCTGCGTTTAGCTTTCGAACAAGCGTTTTTTTGGGGGCATATGTCTTCCGATGGAGACAGCTCTTGTTTGAATTAGTGTACATGAACAAATTAATTGTTTATTGAAATAAAAACTATTTTGTTGATATTATGAAATTTATTTTATATTTTCCGTAATAATTTGACTTCCTAGAAAAGAAGTTTGAAAACCCTACATTTGTTTCTTAACCTGTTCATAATTGAAGTATAGTTAAAATTTACCTGTGATTAAGAATTGCACAGTTTGTGCAGCACAGCTCAATGTGATTATCACAAAACAATTCAAGGTTTTTATCTTTATGGACATCGCATTTCAATAGAAAATCTTCCACCTGCTTTGCCACTGGCCATTTCTTCAAATCTCCCCTTCCATAGGGGGCATGTTTTATAAACAACTGGCTGTGCATGCCAATACATTTTCCGCAGTAAAATTTAACACAAGTTTCACAGTAGAAATCAGCCATTTTATCCAGTTTCTTGTCTTCACATGTCGAACATAAGAAATCTTGGAGAATGTCAGATCCCTTGTCAATGGTGGATTGTGAAAAGGTTGCCATTTTACTGAATGAGTTTTGTAAACAAAGCAGCTTTAAATCTCTTAAAGTTTAATTTAATTAATATTGTTTACTAGCTCTTACTGCCGGTAGGCTATATTAAAAAGATGAAGAAATAACGTCCATCTAGCTCCGGTCAATAGTCCAATAAAAAGCAGCGCCTAACCGTACCACTATCAAAGATAAAACTCAATTTTATTTAAAGGTTATAAGTAGGCAAAGTAACTATCTTATATGTCATATGAAATGTATTGCAAGATAAAACCATTCGAATACACCTGAGTTTGCGGTTAGTTTATTTGGACATTTTTTTAATCAATAAAGCAAAGATAATAGTCGGTTTAAGTTAACTAGATAGCATGGGTATACAAGGAGTATTTTAAACTGTAGAAGGCCAAGTTAGGATTCCAATCCAACTTTAAATAATGAACTTGTCGTGAAAAATAAAGCATTAACATATCAACTTATTAATTAAATAAGATCTTTAAATTGATACAACTATCCTTGTCATGCTTGAAATATTCTCCCTAATTGTGCTGCTTTGTCAGGGGGAATGGCTTGTTTGGTTAACTATTCAATATAATTAATACCACTTAAAATTTAAGATTGGTCCAGGACAAAGTTTAAATATAGCAAATGGCAATGACTTTAATCTGTTGATCAAAAGTCCCTTGGTCAATCACCCGAGATCGTAAGCTGAGCAGCTTTTGTGCTGTTTCCTTAGCCATTTTAAAATTAAGGAAATTAGCCATGAAGTCATAAGAGCATATGTTCTAAGCAAGTTTAATGATGATTGGGTAAAAAATGTGACTTCTTGTTTACAATATTTCACAACAGCCATGTATTTCAACAGGAACCATTTTTAACTTGATCAAGATATCATCACTCCAACTGTTCTAAGCAAGTTTAATGATGATCATGCGAAAAATGTGGCTTCTAAAGTATTATTATCCAAGGCTTATTAGCTCACCTGATTGCTCAGGTGAGCTTTTGTGACCGGTCTTTGTCCGTCGTCCGTCCGTCCACATTTGTTCGTAAACACTCTAGTGGCCACATTTATTGTACGATCTTCATGAAACTTGGTCAGAAGATTTGTCCCAATGATATCTCGATCGAGTGCGAAACTGGGTCATGCTGTGTCAAAAACTAGGTCACTAGGTCAAACAAAAATAAAAACCTTGTAAACACTGTAGAAGTCACATTTCAAGCCCAATTTTCATGTAACTGTGTCAAAACATTGTTTTTATTGATATCTCTGACAAGTTCGAAAATGGTCCAGATTGGTGAAAAAACATGGCCACAAGGTGGCGGGGCAGTTTTCTCTATATGTATATAGTGAAAACATGTGAACACACTTGAAGTCAAATTTTTGGTCCAATCTTCATGAAATTTAGTCAGAACTTTTGTTTCCTAGATATGTGAGTTAAGTTCGAAAATGGTTACGGTCCATTGAAAAACATGGTTGCCAGGGGGGTGGGGCAGTTTTCCTTATATTTATGTAGTAAAAAAAGGCTTGTAAACATTCATGAATAAAGGTCATGTAACAAGGGAGACAACTCTTCTAAATATTGCATTTAAGTTTAACAGTAGTTTCTCCTCTTTGACCATTAATGTTTTCATAATAATACAGTGTAGTTGTGTGAATCATTTATGTGTTATTAACTTAATTGTTATTCGAGGTTAGATGTTTTATGCTCACCTGATTGCTCAGGTGAGCTTTTGTGACTGGTCTTTATCAGTCGTCCGTCCGTTCACATTTGTTCGTAAACACTCTAGAGGCCACATTTATTGTCCGTTCTTTATGAAACTTGGTCAGAAGATTTGTCCCAATGATATCTCGATCGAGTTCGAAAGTGGGTCATGCTGTGTCAAAAACTAGGTCACTAGGTCAAAAAAAAAGAAAAACCTTGTTAACACTGTAGAAGTCACATTTCATACTCAATCTTCATGTAACTTTGTCAAAATGTTTGCCTTAATGATATGTTGGTTGAGTTCAAAAGTGATTCCTGTCCATTGAAAAACATGGCCGATAGTGGGCGGGGCAGTTTTCCTTATTTGGCTATAGAGAAACCTTGTAAACACTTAGAAGTCACAATTTTTGGCCAATCATCATGCAAGTTCGTTAAAACATTGGTTTTATTGATATCTTGGATGAGTCCGAAAATGGTCCAGATCGGCAAAAAACATGGCCGCCAGTGGGCGGGGCATTTTTCTCTATATGTATTTAGTGAAAACATTTGAACACTCTAGAAGTAACATTTTTTGCCCAATTTTCATGAAATTTGGTCAAAATGTTAGCCTTAATGATATGGTGGTTGAGTTCAAAAGTGGTTCCAGTCCGTCGAATAACATGGCCGCCAGTGGGCGGGGCAGTTTTCCTTATTTGGCTATAGAGAAACATTGTAAACACTCTAGAAGTCACATTTTTAGCCCAATCATCATGAAAGTTGGTCAAAACATTGGTTTTATTGAAATCTTGGACGAGATTAAAAATGGTCCAGATCGGTGAAAAAACATTGCCGCCAGTGGGCGGGGCATTTTTCTCTATATGTATATAGTGAAAACATGTGAACACTCTTGAAGTCACATTTTTGGCCCAATTTTCATGAAATTTGGTCAGAACATCTGTTTCCTACGTTTGATACGAGCGTTGAGTTCGAAAAATGGTTCCGGTCAGTTGAATAACATGGCTGCCTGGGGGGGCAGTTTTCTTAAATTTATATAGTAAAAAAAAGCTTGTGAACACTCTAGAAGTCACATTATATGCCCAATCATCATGAAACTTGGTGAAAAGATTGGTTTTATATATATCTCAGATGAGTTCGCAAATGGTCCCAATCGGTCAAGTTTTCCTTATGTGACTAGAGAGAAATCTTGTGATTGAACACTATAGAAGTCACATGTTTTGCCTAATCATCGTGAAACTTAGTCAATACATTGATTTATTAGCGAGGCTGTTTTCGGAGAAAATCCGAGCTATTGTCATAGCAAGCTCGTCGTCCGACGTCAGGTGTAGGCGTAGTGCTATAACCTTAACATTGGCCATAACTTTTTAAATATTGAAGATAGCACCTTGATATTTGGCATGCATGTGTATCTCATGGAGCTGCACATTTTGAGTGGTAAAATTTCAAGGTGAACATCATCCTTTAAGGTTTTTGGTCGAAAAAACAAAGTCAAGGGAAGTTATAAGCTTTAAATGGACATAGTTATCTGACCTGCCCAGGTATATATTTTTGTTAAATAAATCAAAGCGGCGCAGTAGGCAGCATTTTGTTTCTGACAAACACATTGTGGTAAAAGGTCAAGGTCATCCTTTACAGTCTATGGTAAAAAATACAAATTTAAGGGAAGTAATAAGCTTTAAAAAGGGAGATAATTATTTAATATTGAGCATAGCCACTTTATATATTTCGCATGCATGTGTATCTCATGGAGCTGCACATTTCGAGTGGTCAATCACAGTCACGGTAATGGCTTTTAATTATTTGCTACTAAAAATAGAGATTTGTTAGAGACAATTATTTTCAAGGGAAGTTATTTATATAATTATAAATCTCATGTTATATATTTCCTTACTAAGAATCGAAGTTCTTTTTACAGTTACTGTACAGATTTATTATTTTGATTATTTATAACTCAAATGAGTGATTTGTTAAAGTTTTTTTTAAATGATAATAATTATAATTTCTTTGATGTTCATTACATACATGTGTACCTGTGGACTTATCTCTTTTAAACTACAGGCCTTGCATGTTGTCAGTGATGTCTGACATGGTTGTTGCGGTTTTGGCGCGTTAACTTAATGCCACCGTAACGCGGCGCCACTTTATGTAACGTTGTTTTAACATCATATCCTTTTAGTTTGTTATTGTCAGTTGAATTAAAGGAACGAACCTGAACACAACGTCTTTATATTTTGGTGTCGTGACTATTACACTAGAAGTACGATGAATTTACAGAAGTTACGATCAAATAGAAGAGGTAATAAACGCACAATTGCTATTTTGCTAGAGAAAATCGAAGAAAAGAATGAGAATGAAACGCTGATAGAAATCAACTTACTTCTGAAAATGTTCGAGACAAAAATGGAAATGCTAGAGACGCTTAACGAAAAAATCTTATCAAACAAGGAAACTGAAGAAATCGAAGATGAAACTGTGGAAACAGAAATTTACATGATGGATTTACTCATGAAATTAGGCACACTAATCACCGAGCGTGATCAACGAGATATGATCATCGGGAGTCAGGAGCCGACATTTCATTCCATGGATACGCAGAGTGGTCGAGGGGATACGGGTTTAGGAGGTCCAACAGATGACATTTCATCCCTTAGATGCATAGCGTGATCAACGGGATACGAGCATAGGGAGTCAGCAGCCGACATTTCATCCCATGGATACGCAGCGTGGTCGAGGGGATACAGGTTTAGGAGGTCAACAGAAGCCATTTCATCCCTTAGATGCACAGTGTGATCAAGCGGATACGAGGTTGTACATTCAACAGACGACATTTCATCCCGACGTTACACCAACTACACTGGAGAACAGAAATACACATGCGTTATATAATCCAGTCGATACCATTCATCTGACAGAGTGTGAAGAGTGTGACGGGGCCAGCTGTGATCAAATTCATAGCTTGGTGGTCACGTGTAAGACGACAACGCCGGGTACATCTGCTGCAACACAGACTACAACTCTGCGTACACCTGCTACCACGCAGAAGACAAGGCTGGGTACACCTGCTATCACGCAGACAACAACATTGGGGTACACCTGCTACCAAGCAGACGACAACGATGGGTACACCTTCTATCAAGCAGACAATGATGGGTAAATTTTCAAACAATTCAACTCCAAACACGCAAACCACAGAGCTGCTTGCACCTCCAACCAAGCACATCGTGATACCCACGCATCTCAATATGCATCCCGCATCTACACAAGGCATTTCAACAATAACTCACAGTACGCAGCCTGGTGTTGAAACGACAGTAATGCCTTTGTCGTCATCCACGAAAAGGAGGATCATGACACCTCTTGGCCCGGGACACTACACCCTGCTACAATTAGCAACCCAGTGTGCAGTGGGCATGGAACTGACATATCCTAGCAGCGCCGACGGCAACCACGAGCGGCTCCGGCGATCCGGCAAGAAATGCATCAAACCACCAGACAAGCGTCTCCTCTGCAGAGATGAAGAGCGAGTGGACAGACGGGGGATTGAAAACTGAGAAGATCTCAGTTTCGTGGTCGCCGTCGCTGCAGAGTTTTCAAGGGGCAAGCTCCCACCCACGTGACACGAGCATGTCCGATAACAGCTCGTCGTCCGACTCCAAGCACTCGTCCGGCTCCGAGAGCGAAGATCATGAGCCGAACGTGTTGTCCGAGAAGTCACGTGGAGATAGTCCGACGGTCATCTCTACTGTGACCGCTTCTCACCAAGATTCCCGCGGGTCTCCGCCTGCGCAGCTTAAGCCGTACCACCACCCGAGTGTCGGAGCCGCGTCCGTCTGCTTCGACTTCCGGTACACCACGTGCGTGGATGTCAACATGAACATGTACCCGCATGCACAGAGAGCACCGGGGGAGCAGACGTACGAGGCGGCCGCCAAGTTGCTTTTCATGTGCGTGCAATGGACACACAACCAGGCCAATCGTAAAACTCAATCCGTTAGAAATGCTATGTGGAAGCGAAACCGAGAGAAACAAGTGTTGAACATTGTGATTAAACATGTGAGAAACAGCGCTATAAACAGTTTATAAACAATGTGCTTAACATGTGATTGATACATATGTGATACAAAGTGAACTTTCAAAGTCAGTGCAATCTATTCTGGGGTGTAGGTGATAAATCGATACTTTGACAGTAATTGAGATAATTATTTTGACTAATAATTTGTTCTTCATGTATTTTTGTTGGATCAACATTTTGATCAGACTCATTGATATATGTTGTTTAATCATTTTGAGGCCCCCAGAATGTCGCGGTTTGGCGCCGTAACGCCGTGCCAATTTATGTTACGTTGTTTGTAAGTAACATCATTTCCTATTATTATGTTATTGTTAGTTGAATTAAAGGAACGAACCTGAACACAACGTCTTGTTACTTACAAAGTCTTTATATTGGTCAAAATTGACTGTGAGACCCCCTTCCCCTGACGAACAAATAATAAATAGAAATTTTATTTCAAAGTGGCGCAGTAGGGGGCATTGTGTTTCTGACAAACACATCTCTTGTTGGGTCACTAGGTCAAAGGTCAAGGACACTGTGACCTCTGAAAAAAAAATCTGACAAGCTTTCGCAGTCGAGCGTGGCACCCGGTATGGGGTGCTCTTGTTGATTTCTCGGACAAGTTGGAAAATGGCTCAGATCGGTGAAACACACTTTTAAGCTCACCTGATTGCTCAGGTGAGGTTTTAGGATTTTTCTTTGTCCGCCGTCCGTCCGTCCACATTTGGTCTGAAAACACTCTAACATTCACATTTCTCAAGCATTCTTTATCAAAGTTGCTGAAAGATCTCAGTCAATTTTGATAATGAGCAAAATCACATAATTAATGCCATAATTATTGCCCTTAGATTGTCCAAATTTTCTTTATATTTTACAACGTCCTTGTAAACACTCTAGAGGTCACAATTTTGTTTCAGATTTTATGAATCTTGGTCACAATATTTATTTTTGTAAGCAAAGTTTGATGTTTGGTTAGGGGGTCAACTCAAAATAAAGGTAACCAGGTTAAATCTTACAAAAACAAAAACACTCCATGCGCCAGAGTTTTGTTTCAATAATAATAATGAAACTTGACCCGAATGTTTGTCTGGGCAATATCTAGGTAAAGTTTGACATTTGGTAAAGATTGAATGAACCGACTCCTCTCAGGTGAGCGAACTAGGGCCATCTTGGCCCTCTTGTTTACTTCATTTGGGGAAAGGGTCTGGCCTTCCATTTTGGGGACAAAATTATTCACACAACTGAAGAAGGGGATTTTTTTTTCCAAAGTAAGCTGGACATTTGGGGAAAAATTGCATCATTTTAAAGAAATTCTCTTTAGAGAACGGAATCGATCAATTTTCGATCAATAATTTGTCAACAAATTGACAGATTTACTTAATACTTCCCATGTGCATTGGCCTTGGACAGTAGATGACCCCTATTGAAATTAGGGTCGCAAGGTCAAAGGTCAAGGTCACTGTCACAATAAGTGTGAAAATCCTTTCTGACCAACTAGTCACTGAACTGATCGATTTGCTTAATACTTTACATGTGCATTTGCCATTTGCAGTTGATGACCCCTATTGAAAGTGGGGTCATTACTTCAAAGCCCTGTTTGGGGGGGGGGAGGCATAAGTGTCCGACCATGTAATTCTTGTTTGTAATATGTATCAGGGCCTGCACGTGATTGAGAAGTATGTGAGTGGCCGTCGTATCTCAATGACGAGGCAGGACGTGGTTACCATCTTGAGCTGTGAGAACCCCTTCATCTACAAGCTGAGCCCCTCTACACAGGACAGTGTGCACACCATCGGTACGGTAACGGCATTTCCTTAGTTACATCATAGTTATGGTACCGGCATGTCATTAGTTACATCATAGTTACGGTACTGGCATGTTGTTAGTTTCAACATAGTTACAGTACTGGCATGTCTTAAGTTACATCAAAGTTACAGTACTGGCATGTCGTTAGTTACAACATTGTTACAGTACTGACATGTCGTTAGTTACAACATCGTTACAGTACTGGCATGTCATTAGTTACAACATCATTACAGTACTGGCATGTCGTTAGTTACAACATTGTTACAGTACTGGCATGTCGTTAGTCACAACAAAGAAACTGTAATCGCATGTCTATAGTTGATTTTTTTTTTACAAAACACTGATTATTCAATGATAAAGATGTGTTTCAGTCATTTTTCAATTGCTGCTTATAAATATATATCTACAGTTACTATGTTAACATAAAGTACACCTTATTTTTCAGCCCCAGGCAGTGTCATTTTCCATTTCGTGCCAAGTGAAAGGTAGGCTTGCTGTTGTAGTATCAACCTGGTTGTGTTGTTAATTGATTACTGTTTGATCTGCTTTCATGCAAAAATGGATTTTATGCCATATTCAATAACATTAATCTGGATGTGCAGGTTTAAAGGTAAAGTGGCCTATTATGGCATTATAACTATTTGTGCCTGCCATGGCTCATTTTTTAATGAAATTCAATGTTTATCTATCTATATTGCTGAATATGTTGTACACTTTTAAAGAAACAGAATAAATAATACATGTTATGAAAGGATTCCTTAATTTGCATTAGAACAAATTCCTTCTAACAACTATGATTGTTCGAACACTGCTTCTTGTGGCCCTTTTTTATGCCCCCGGATAGAATGATCGGGGTTATATTGTTTTTGGCCTGTCCGTCTGTCATTCTGTCACTCTTGTCATTCTGTCACTTTGTCACTCTGTCATTCTGTCATAAAACTTTAACCTTGGTCATAACTTTTGCAATATTGAAGATAGCACCTTGATATTTGGCATGCATGTGTATCTCATGAAGCTGCACATTTTGAGTGGTGAAAGGTCAAGATCATCCTTCAAGGCAAAGGTCAAATATATGGCTTCAAAGCGTTGCGCAGTCGGGGGCATTGTGTTTCTGACAAACACATTTCTTGTTTCTCATAAAGCTTTTCAAAAATCATTTACATTTTACTTGAAACCAATCCATTTTATACTCTAACTGAGGTGGGGTAACATGGTTCCTTCCTCAGGGCCTTCTTGTCTTGTCTTGAATATCACATCAATAACTCACAGTTTACATCCTCCACAGTGATCCAGAGCCTTGTGTTGAGATACTGTTCTGTGGGTGGCGAGGGAAGACGTCCGTCCGCTCGTTTGTCGACAAGGATCAGAGACAGCACTACCTGAGGATGTGCGGCGTGGAGCTCAGCGATATAAGTAGGTGCTCTGTGTATTTTGAATCCTTTATAGACATGCCCTGCTCTGTGTATTCTGTATCCTTGATAGACATGCCCTGCTCTGTGTATTATTTATCATTCATAGACATTCCCTGATCCGTGTATTATTTATCATTTATAGACATGCCCTTCTCTGTGTTTTTTGTATCATTTATGGACATCATATGCTCTGTGTATTCTCCATCCTTTATCAAACTGCCCATCAAGCAGGCTTAATGGAGATCCAGTACTCCTAGGCTAAGCTTGGAAAACACTTTTGTAATTTAACGACCATTAAAATGAAGTCTGTTTTAAACATAAATCCACTGCAGACCGAAAGTTCCATGCTGGATCAGCCTTCCATACATGCACTTTAAAGGCTTATAACAAACAACACTCTGAAATACATTCAGCCCGGCTTAGCTTCAACACACCTGTATATGATACAAATATATTTTATTGTACACCTTTTTATTTTATACAATCATTATTCATTTGTTTCAATAATACAATATAGGACACTATAATTGCTACTAGCGTTATTGATTGCCATACCATGCTGCTTCTTGTGTGAATTTACTACCAAACCAACTCGATAAAACACCTTACTACCATCACATTCGGTATGTGTTTATAGAAGCTCAAGTGAAAATGATGAAGGAATGCAAGAACCTGCTGGAGGCTACACCCGGCTCTTCCCAGGTGTCCGGAACGGAGACACCAGTGGGGCCTGCATCGGGAGATGAGGCTGAAGTGGAGAAGTGGAATGAGGAGGCAGAGGCCCCTCGCGACCCGGAGGCGGATGAGGTGGAGGAGGAAATTAATGGTAGATAGTTTACCTCCTTAACCCTTTCAGGGCTGGAACCGAATTTTAAAGGCCTTTGCAAACAGCTTGGATCCAGATGAGAACGTGGCGTCTCATCAGGATCCAAACTGTTTGCTATTCTGATAGTATTCTTTGAAAAAAAATCAAAGAAAATGCTAATTTTAGAAATTCAGCAGATAATTGACATATTTACCCTTTACCACTTAGATATATATTTTTACGCATTTGTAGTCCCTTAGATAGTTAAATTTTATTAAAGACCTTTTTTTTATCTGATTCCAGTTTTAAAGGCTTTATTTCCAACCATTATAAGCAGATAAGCAGCAAACAGCATAACACCTGAACAGACTGCGAGTTACTCGCAGGCTGTTGTGGTTTTATGCTGTTTGCACATGGCCATTTTCACTTTGTTTCTGAGAGGAAAAGGGTTAAGGTAGGAAACCTATGTATGCTTCAGTCATGGGATATATGAAAACTGACTTGTCCAGTTTAGGAACAAAACGACTTGAGTCATATATATTACAACTATTATATACATAACTCTTCTAATAAATACAGTACGAATGAATTGAATTTGAATTCGCCTCATTGTCTTAACTAGATATGGCCACAATTTAATGACCTTGTTAAAACACCCAGGCTTATGCAAACTGACTTATTAAATCTTTTTTGATCAAAAGAAGACAACTGTGCTCTGCTATAGGGTGTTATGCAAAGAACAAAATATTTAATGTTATTAGTAAATTAGATTATTATTGACCTTGTTCTTGGGGTGAAGAGAGCAGTATTTGCCAGACTATTCAGAGTCAAGACTAATACAACTGTATGAAGCACAATAATAAGGCAGTTTATAAATTCAACTAATGTCAGTTAGTGCATACATACATACATATACATCATTATATTTTGTACGTAATATATATCTTTAAACGATGGTTTTCATTTCCAAACCCAAACAATCTAATCATTTTTCTACTTTCAGGAGATCTTGCTGTTGAGTCTGAAATGTTGAATACAGATAATGACAAGGCTAATGATAATAATGAGGCAGGCATTGATAATGAAGAAAATATGGAAGATGATGTTGCTGAAAGTGCAGAATAGCAGTATACGGATTATGTTTTCTGGGCTCAGCATGCTCTACTGGTAGAGGGCTTTATTGTTTATACAAGAAGCAGTCAACAAATATCAGCCTGGCAGCATAACTCGTGGGGGGGATCAGTCGTACTATTATCCGTATTGCCATTTGCCCCTTCTACCCCCCTTCCTGTGATTCAAAAAGGGCAATCGTCAGTTACCGTCAGTGTGTGCAGTTAGTACTGGTAAACTGCCAAGATCGAAGAACCTGTTCCAGGTAGTGGGCATAGGTGAACTGACTTCTATAATATTACTGTTATGCTGTTAAAACAGCCAAAAATCCTATCAAAACAAAAAAAAATATTCGTAACTTTTTATTCAGTTTATTTTAAATTGGTGCTTCTTGTTTGCATCTTATTTGTTTTTTACTTTATTGTCAATTTGAGCACATTTATGTTATAGAGATATTGTTTGTTTTTGTTTTTTAAGATAAAATTAAATTGATTTGTTTCTTTATTGGTAATGGAATATGGTAAATAAAGAGCCAGCAAAATGGTCAAGTGTATGTTCGTGCATGCTTTAATTTAGCCTATGTTGTCCAGACTGTAACTTTGAATATTCAAAATAACTTGCCCCAATTATCCACCATGATATCCCGGAGTGTTGCTAGTTACACAGATCTCCTCTCCTCAAATGACAAAGGTCACTCATAAGAGGTCAAAGGTAAAGATAAATGTTGCCTTATTATATCTGATGCATTTTAAAAGAAACTTGCCAGTTGTATTTACCATGTGGAGATAGCGTGGAAGACCTTTGTCATTTGCCGCAAAGGTCAAGGTCACACTCAAGTGGTTTAAGGTCAACTTTGAGCATTATACAGTGTTTCAAGACAGCAACTTACTTGTTCACCATGAACTTATCAGAAATGTGCAGATGGTTTGTCCACTTTATGTAAGGGTGTATTACTCAAAGGTCAATGTGACCTGTAAAGGTCAAATGTCCTATGTTGGCAAAATACTGTTTTTATGGACAGCAATTTTATCGTTCCTCATGTAATTTTGAAATAATTTACCTCAATGTGATTCCATGTTGAGAAGGCGTGTAACTTGCATGGCCAGTGCCCCATGCACAAAGATCAAGGTCACATTTAGATTTAAAAGTTCAAACACCTTTGTTGTGCTGCTTAGTGAATAATTACATGTATTCTTGACAATAAGCATTACATGTTGCAAACAGGCATCTAGTTTGGTTATTTTTAGCTCGGTGTTTTCGGAGAAAACCTGAGGTATTGTCATAGCCAGCTCGTCGTGTCGTCCGACATCCGCCGTCCGCGTCATGCTAAAACCTTAACATTTTGTTAAGGTTTTTAACATTGGCTCTCAAATCAAATTGCTTCCACCTACAACTTTGAAACTTCATATGTAGATGCGCCTTGATGAGTTTTACACGCCACACCAATTTTTGGGTCACTAGGTCAAGGTCACTGTGACCTAAAAAAATAATTCTGACAAGCTTTTATTCCCATAGCCGAGCGTGGCACCTGTAATGCGATGCTCATGTCATTAATATGTTATATAGTACAGTTCAATAATGTTTTTATATACCTGATACCTACTTTGGACATTGCTGGTATGGTATTGAATGGTTTTAATAAATGCCAGCCTGAATCACATACTATATTTATCTTTTGTGTGGCATTCTAATGACATAATTTAATAACACAGTCATTTTGTACTTGCGCATTATATACTAAGCATAGGGTTCATTGACTTCAAGTGCCAACATTTAATTTTTTTTTTCAATCGTTTCAGGAATGAACTTACAAAATTGGTTGGTTTGGACTTGCAAACTTCAGAATATTTTTTAGGTATTATGTTTAATGTCTTTCTCTATTGGAACATTGTGGATCACATAACATATCTGAATTGAACATTTACCTTTTTATATTTTCGACTGTTATAATATTGACAAATGTTGTGTGTGTTTTTCATTATTTTGTTTGTTCAATAAATGAACGATATTTGACTTTGCTTCTTTTTTCTTCTGTTTAAATTTGTGTACAAAGCCTTAAGCTCTTTTTTAGGGGAAATACTCCACAATGAGTTGTTTTCTTTATTAATCAAGATATGCATTCGATAAACAGGTGTGAACGATAACAGGTGTGGTGGATAAATAATAATTAGACATCAGTTGAAATACTTAATGCTAAAACTGAATAAATATCGTTCAGCAGCTATCAGTTTTACTGATTTTTTATCAGTAAAACTGATAGCCGCTGAACGATATTTATTTTGTAAATGAATCATTCGTTGAGTGCAAACAAACAAATACATTGTATTCAAATAATGAAATGTCTTTTCTATCAAAGATGTATCGATTAACATGGTTATTGATATATCTTTGGTTATATCAATGACAAAAATGAATACCGTGACACATATAACTTTTAAAAAAGACAATCAGTTGACATGAAGATATTTCCGTCTGCGATTACTTGCTCGATATTATTTAAAAAGTGATTGTCTCTCACTATCGGTGAAAGATAGACAATATACTGATTGTTTTCAGAGGCTACATGGCCGCTTTCTTGCGTACTTAGTTGATACTCATGTCCACTGTCTTAATTCTCTGTTCTCTTCACAAATTCTCTTCACTAAAGCAATTCTGTGTTATAATTATTCTGAGGACAAAACGTGTTATTCCAACGCGAAACTAGACCGTTCCTCCTCGAGCGTCCGTTTACAACTTTTTTTAAACCTAGCGCTCTTTAATACCCTGAGAGTATGGCGTAACAAACGTTATATCATTCACGTATGACATCGAAAGCATTTTGCCATTACTTTTTTCAGACACTAACGAGTCAGTTAGTAGAACTAGTATTATTTTTTTTTGGGGGGGGGGGGGGCAAAATATTCGTAACGCTCCAATAGTGGGAATTGTTAGGCTGTTGTACTTACGTCATCTATGGTGATTACAAACTGCGTTGCAGACTCATATGACGTCATTAGTTTTTCCACGAGATCGCCGTTCGTCAGCGCGTATAATCTACGAGTCCGTGTTTGTGGTAACACGACGTTTGAATTACTACTTAAAGAAGACCTCCACTATGGCAAGCAGTTTGACGCATTGTCCCAGAAAACTAGGTTTTTACTGAGAATATGCCCTAGGTTCTCGCTTGAAGATTACACATGGCTTCCAGAACCCAAGTTTTTATTCGATATCATAAGTTTTCACCAGAACCCAAGTTATCATAAAATGTGCATCAAACAGCGATAGCCTAGGTTCTTATTTGAAAACCAAGGTTTCGACAGACGTTAAATAATCTGTGAAAACCATAGTTTTCATGACGAGAACTTAAGTTCTCAACTTTAATATTAAATCCGTGGTTTTCATTTGGGAACCATAGTTCTCATGAGAACCTTGGTTCCCAGAATTACGCGTCGGACGGCGTAAACTAAGTCTCTCATACGAGAACTGTGGTTTTCAATACTGACCAATAATAACACAACTTAATAACTTTTGTTTCAATGTGACGAACCCCTAGCAGACGCTATACATAAATTCAGCAAACTGTGATCTCATTTGAAAACGTTAGTCTACGCTCGAGAACCTATGTTCTTGGCGAGACGACGCACATAGACACATAGAACTTAGATTCTCATGAGAACCTAAGTTTTTATTTCAGAACCCCATTTCAGTCAGACATTTAACTAATATTTATAAAAATACACATTTTCATGAAAACCTAGGTTTTCAAATCTAGAACTTAAGTTATCAGATAATAAAGCCAAAACAATTTTCGAGAACCAAAGTTCTCGTTTGATATCCAAGGTTTTCACAAGAACCTAAATTCTCGACAACTTTTCGCGTCGTTCTCTCGGATATCCTTAGTTTTCATGAGAACACAAGATTTCATTTGGGATCATAAGTTCCGGTAAGAACCTAGGTTCTCAATAAAAACCTAGTTTCTTGGGATTATGCGTCGAACCGCTTGTCATACTCCGCCGTGCAGCTATAAACACAGAAATATATATTTTTTCTTAAATAAATTGAAAAAGTCATATTTTGAAGCAAAAGGTTTCACAGACTTGACATTTGAACTTAAAATTTATCACAGTGTATGCTTGATTAAGTTTTATGACAAATATTTTTGACAGTTAAATGTTGTGAAATGTCCGTAATGTTCGAGTTATCACTTAAACGTAATGCGAAGTCAACAACTTAACCCAAAGTACATTTGTATGATCTAAATATTTTAGCAAATTTAGAGTAAATAATACCAAGTTTAGAGTAAATGACAACAAATTTAGAGTAAATTAAAAAGCATATCTGGAATCTTCTCAGTACCAGCACGATCTTCTTTCGAGAGTTAAATGAAACGTTGAAATGAAATGAAACTGCATCGACTTTGTATCGAGCTACTTTCTAGAAAACGGCACGTTAAGTAATAAGTAGCAAATCGAGTGCGTACTGTCATGCAAAATATAAAGCTAGTAAGGTCTTATTAAAAGGTAAATCAAAAATGTGTTTATACTTAAGTTGATGGTGCGCATTCATTATGAATCAAATTAGATGTCAAAAATAAATACCAGGGTTTAACGTATCGCTTTATGAACATCAACTTTCGACGAAATATATTTATGCATAACTCGTATTTTGATATTCAATTATATTTCAAGAAATATGCTTTTAATTAAAGCAACTTGTCACGTAAATTAAGCTCTAACCGGTTTATAACTGTTGCTTGGATTCCTTTTGCATTATTTTTTCAGAGAGACTGACTTATGAGTAATAAATCACATTTGCAAAAGCCTGTACGCAAGCCTTGGGCCCGCTCCCCCCCCCCCCTCAGCTGGCTGTAAAGTTTGTTTTTTTAATGGGCCTACTGCCATTTTTACTATTCTGAATATTGCTAAATGTTTGCAATTTTATGTTTTAATGCACAATATGATCATTACACCCAATCATACTATACACTAATATTATGTTGTTAACCCAATGCACTATGTTTTACGGTATACTGTAATAATAGTGTTTAATTTATGTACATGTACGATATAGGTCGTAATGACTGACTCTCATTATTCAATCCATTGAATACGAGTTTCGCTCTGAGAAAACGGGACATGTGCGTTAAGAGTCGTCCCTGATTAGATTGAGCAGTGATTATTTGAGTATTGTTCTGATATAGGTCGTAATGACTGACTCTCATTATTCAATCCATTGTATATGAGCTTCGCTCTGAGAAAACGGGACATGTGCGTTAAGAGTCGTCCCTGATTAGATTGAGCAGTGATTATTTGAGTCTTGTTCTGAGAAAACGGGACATGTGCGTTAAGAGTCGTCCCTGATTAGATTGAGCAGTGATTATTTGAGTCTTGTTCTGATATAGATCGTAATGACTGACTCTCATTATTCAATCCATTGTATATGAGCTTCGCTCTGAGAAAACGGGGCATGTGCACTTAGAGTCGTCCCTGATTAGATTGAGCAGTGATTATCTGAGTCTTGTTCTGAGAAAACGGGGCATGTGCGTTAAGAGTCGTCCCTGATTAGATTGAGCAGTGATTATCTGAGTCTTGTTCTGAGAAAACCGGGCATGTGCGTTAAGAGTCGTCCCTGATTAGATTGAGCAGTGATTATTTGAGTCTTGTTACGATATAGGTCGTAATGACTGACTCTCATTATTCAATCCATTGTATATGAGGTCGTAATGACTGACTCTCATTATTCAATCCATTGTATATGAGGTCGTAATGACTGACTCTCATTATTCAATCCATTGTACATGAGCTTCGCTCTGAGAAAACGGGACATGTGCGTTAAGAGTCGTCCCTGATTAGATTGAGCAGTGATTATTTGAGTCTTGTTCTGATATAGGTCGTAATGATTGACTCTCATTATTCAATCCATTGTATATGAGCTTCGCTCTGAGAAAACGGGACATGTGCGTTAAGAGTCGTCCCTGATTAGATTGAGCAGTGATTATTTGAGTCTTGTTCTGAGAAAACGAGACATGTGCGTTAAGAGTCGTCCCTGATTAGATTGAGCTGTGATTATTTGAGTCTTGTTCTGAGAAAACGAGACATGTGCGTTAAGAGTCGTCCCTGATTAGATTGAGCTGTGATTATTTGAGTATTGTTCTGATATAGGTCGTAATGACTAACTCTCATTATTCAATCCATTGTATATGAGCTTCGCTCTGAGAAAACGGGACATGTGCGTTAAGAGTCGTCCCTGATTAGATTGAGCAGTGATTATTCCAGTCTTGTTCTGATATAGGTCGTTATGCTTGACTCTCATTATTCAATCCATTGTACATGAGCTTCGCTCTGAGAAAACGGGACATGTGCGTTAAGAGTCGTCCCTGATTAGATTGAGCAGTGATTATTTGAGTATTGTTCTGATATAGGTCGTAATGACTGACTCTCATTATTCAATCCATTGTATATGAGCTTCGCTCTGAGAAAACGGGGCATGTGCGTTAAGAGTCGTCCCTGATTAGATTGAGCAGTGATTATTTGAGTCTTGTTCTGATATAGGTCGTAATGACTGACTCTCATTATTCAATCCATTGTACATGAGCTTCGCTCTGAGAAAACGGGACATGTTCGTTAAGAGTCGTCCCTGATAAGATTGAGCAGTGATTATTTGAGTCTTGTTCTGATATAGGTCGTAATGACTGACTCTCATTATTCAATCCATTGTTTATGAGGTCGTAATGACTGACTCTCATTATTCAATCCATTGTATATGAGCTTCGCTCTGAGAAAACGGGACATGTGCGTTAAGTGTCGTCTCTGATTAGATTGAGCAGTGATTGAGTAGGTCGTAATGACTGACTCTCATTATTCAATCCATTGTATATGAGCTTCGCTCTAAGAAAACGGGACATGTGCGTTAAGTGTCGTCCCTGATTAGATTGAGCAGTGATTATTTGAGTCTTGTTCTGAGAAAACTGTGCATAATGCATGTGCGTAAAGTGTCGTCCCAGATTATCCTGTGCAATCCACACAGGCTAATCAGGGACGACACTTTCCGCTTGTATGACATTTTTCGTTTAAATGAAGTCTCTTTTTAGCAAAAATCCGATTTAGGCGGAAAGTGTCGTTCCTGATTAGCCTGTGTGGATTGCACAAGCTAATCTGAGACGACACCTTACGCACATATATTATGCCCAGTTTTCTCAGAACGCGACTCATTTCATTCAAATAATGCAATCGTTTTGAAAACATTGCCACCATGGTTTATGAATATATACCAGTAAATGGGAAGTATTTCACATGACTAAATGTTTCATTTTTTCTGTTTTTGTGTGTATATAAAGCCAGCTCACAGTCGACTGCATTTATCAGGTGTGGTGATTACCCATATACCATTTGTGGCTGCAACAATTTGTCGAATTTCAATGGGGCTATAAAGTGTAAAAATTAAATATTTGGTTCATTTATTGTGTTTAGGAGCTGTTACTC
The DNA here is from genome assembly GCF_020536995.1 of Dreissena polymorpha. NCBI lineage: Eukaryota > Metazoa > Mollusca > Bivalvia > Myida > Dreissenidae > Dreissena > Dreissena polymorpha. The sequence continues at coordinate 38,170,163 of NC_068363.1, forward strand.
CCGAATCACTGTTTTTTTCCAGAGTGTGTATTTAGTAGCTACATAAAAGAGGACATTCATTCATCTTTAAATTGATTAATGCCCCAAAAACAACATCAGAGATAAAGAACATGTAATGCTGGAAACATGTTGGCAAGTTTTTGCTTTGTTTTGTAACTGGACCCTAAAGAAATTGGAATGACTGATACCTAGCAATGGAACGTTTTTTTTAGTCTCGCATTTCTATATAGAGAGTATGCGATAGATAAGGGGAGGTAACCAATCTATTTGGCTACGTGCTTTAATTATGAAGTCAATGTGGATAAGGGCATTGATGAAAACGTTAATGATGATGCCGCCGCCGACCACGATGATAATCGTCGCTTTGTGCGCATTGAATGGAATATTCGTGCTTTTTCAGGTCGTTATGTAAAAATTTTCTCGTTATTTTGAAAGAAAAGATTTGTTTCTATTCCACGAAAATCTCAGTTTGAATTTCATGTTTATTCACTATTCTTGACTTTGTGCATTTATAACTAGAGACCGAAAGTGAGACCACAAACACAACAACATTCACAACTGGAAAGATAGACAAATATGCAACCAGGTAGAACAACGTCCAAAAGTTGACGGCCAAAAAATAAAGCGGTCTCCAGTCAGGCTAAGCGTTTGGCACTCGTATCCAGATGGGAGGCTATGGGTAAGACTGGGGAAGCGCGGTGGCGTTTCAGCGGTAATGCGAGATGATCGCGAATCAGACCGAGAGGGCTAAGAAACAGCGGAAAATAATCGAAAACAGGAGGGCGGAGCAACACAAGACAAATGCTGACAGGAGGATGGAGGAAAGGGATGTAGAGCGGGTAGAAGAAAGGGATGCAGAGCGGGTAGTAGAAAGGGATGCAGAGCGGGTAGAGGAAAGGGCTGCAGAGCGGATAGAGGAAAGGGATGCAGAGCGGGTAGAGGAAAGGGATGCAGAGCGGGTAGAGGAAAGGGATGCAGAGCGGGTAGAGGAAAGGGATGCAGAGCGGGTAGAGGAAAGGAATGCAGAGCGGGTAGAGGAAAGGGATGCAGAGCGGGTAGAGGAAAGGGATGCAGAGCGGGTAGAGGAAAGGGATGCAGAGCGGGTAGAGGAAAGGGATGCAGAGCGGGTAGAGGAAAGGGATGCAGAGCGGGTAGAGGAAAGGGATGCAAAGCGGGTAGAGGAAAGGGATGCAGAGCGGGTAGAGGAAAGGGATGCAGAGCGGGTAGAGGAAAAGGATGCAGAGCGGATAGAGGAAAGGGATGCAGAGCGGGTAGAGGAAAGGGATGCAGAGCGGGTAGATGAAAGGGATGCAGAGCGGATAGAGGAAAGGGATGCAGAGCGGGTAGAGGAAAGAGATGCAGAGCGGGTAGCGGAAAGGGATGCAGAGAGGATAGAGGAAAGGTATGCAGAGTTGGTAGAGGAAAGGGATGCAGAGCGGGTAGAGGAAAGGGATGCAGAGCGGGTAGAAGAAAGGGATGCAGAGCGGATAGAGGAAAGGGATGCAGAGCGGGTAGAGGTAAGGGAAGCAGAGCGGGTAGAGGCAAGGGATGCAGAGCGGGTAGAGGAAAGGGATGCAGAGCGGATAGAGGAAAGGGACGCAGAGCGGGTAGCGGAGAGGGATGCAGAGCGGATAGAGGAAAGGGATGCAGAGCGGGTAGAGGAAAGGGATGCAGAGCGGGTAGAGGAAAGGGATGCAGAGCGGGTAGAGGAAAGGGATGCAGAGCGGGTAGCGGAAAGGGATGCAGAGCGGATAGAGGAAAGGGATGCAGAGCGGGTAGAGGAAAGACAGCGGGTGCAGGAAATGGATCAGAGGCGGATGGAGGTAAAGGAAACACAATGGACTCAGAAACGTGCAATGATGAGCGACCACAAACAGACAGTCAATGATGCCGACAGTAACTTGGTATGAATGCAATATGGCCTCAACATTATTATAATGCGTAATGATATGAATTTATTTTGTTAATCTGAATCCGTCAAATATTAAGTGATTAAAGCTAAAAATATTTTAGTCAAATAGACGGAATCGAGCATGTATAAAAATATAAAAATGCTGCGTAAAAAAACTAGTAAATAACAACTAAATGTTTTTAGCGCCGAAATTAAACAAAAATGCATCCCTTGTGTTTCATTTTCCGACATGATACATGAAAAACGCTAAACATTAGGAATCGCGCCATCAGCGCTATGCTTTGAATGTGAATATAAGCGGCTCAGAGAATATAATTTAACATTCACGAATTAAGAACAGCACTTGCTGCACGAATTAATGACAGCACGTACTGCAAATATAATGAAAATGCTGAAAGTTTAACCCATTTATGCCTAGTGGACTCTCCCATCCTGCAAAATTCGATCAGTTTTTTCAAAATTAAGGATGTTCAGTATATTTATTTCTATATTTAGAATATTTACAGAAAATCCTTTAAGCAAACAGCGCAGACCCTATGATGCGGCGTCTCATCTGGGTCTACGATGATTGCAAAGGCCTTTTTTCTAGACGCTAGGCATAAATGGGTTAAAAGACTTTATGAAAGGAAACCCGATAATAAAATAACATTTAGGAAAATAGTGTACACAAATTAATCGAGCGTTTGGTCGACGTGCTTCGTTATCACTCCTCAAGACGACAAAGTTTACGTCATGTACATTCCGTTATTTTGGCATGTTTTGAAGTCTTACATTAAAAGCTTTTAATTGATTAATGTATGAATGAATCGGAACGAAAGAGTTCAATTATAAAACACAAATTATATTAAATAAAGAAAAGTAGTAAACCACAACTGGGCTCGATCCACTGACTTTTGAAGTACAAGTCTAGCGCTTAAACCCATCGTCCATCCGTGCTGACATTCTAATTAATGTATTGTATACTTTATATAAACAATCCTCGTAATGTCAAAAAATATGTAGATAATAAACGAACTTTCAAAATTTAACAATCGTTTTGCATTTGTAACTTGCAGGGTTTTTTAATCGTCAAAAGATACATATAATGGATATTTTAGATCGTGGTAAATGTTCAGTATTACTGTGTACATGGATAAAAACTGAACTACAATGAAAATTTGCAAAGCTGATTTGCTTTCAATATTGTCAATGTATCAAAATGTGAAAAGGTCTCTTTAAAGCTAACGTAAAACGACCACCAGTAAAACTTAGCGAAACTGATTTTAGATTTTTAAAATTCACGGCCGTTAATGACGGGCGCCACCTCTTTTTTAGGATGCATTAATAAACGAGCAAATGCTACTTCCAAGGTGGCGCTCAGACCCGGATGTTTTAAAATGATTGATTCATCATTTTTTTACAGAAATAATAATTCTCAATCCATTTAAAAACGTGAGAACTTTTATAAGTTGTGGCATGATGGAGTTTTAAAAAGCATTTCGATGAGTTTTAAATGGCCGTTGAATTGTAAAAGTATTTGTACTGGTTTTATGTCCATGGTCTTCGATAAGAAAAAACATTTATATGAAAAATCCCATTGGGAAACAAAAAGTCAAATAGGAAAATGAAACAATGCCATGACAAAGTCTATCTTTGAACAAAAAATACTGAAATAAATTTAAATACTATACAAAAACCATATAAAAATAATCACAAAGAAACATTTTATCGCAAACATTATCTAAAATATCAATATCTTAAAGGCAAGAGAAACTTAAGCTTGCGAGATTTGGGTTTCGCAAAGTTTTCCCGGTGGCCGTTATAATTTTAACGTATCATAACTTAATTAGCCGATCTGGCGTTTTGCTGGGTTTCAAAGTTGCCAAAAAGCGTGCATCCCGAAAAAGCAAGTACGTTCGTTTGTCGTTTAGAGGGAGGGTACGATCGTTCTAGCGCCTTGTCGTGTTGGCAGCCTCAAACCTGTCACTACGCCAGGTCGATGAACAAGAAATCAGCTACCATAAAAATCAGCCACCTTATGAACGCGTGCTTTATTTATCTGTTAGTTTTACCAAATTGTACAAAACATCACACACATTGTCGAAGAACCGAACGGCGTATGACTGACAAAATTGATATCTTTTACACGATTGTAACTGACTTCTTTGATAAGTTAATAAGGACACGAGCTAAAAACTAAAGGATTGGTGAAGCGATAAGGCGCTGCGGTGCTCTGCTATAAAGAGAACGAACGCATTGAAGTAGGGTTCACACAAGACAAGTTGTGTAAGCAACAACATGCTCTCCTGCTTGACTTTGGTTGCCATATCTGTGGGGCTTGCTGAGGTATGTATGTCGACTTCAGTACAGTTTCTGTAAAGCGACTTGTTCTCGATTTTGCAAAATGCTAAATTAAAAAAATATATATTAAAAATGAATGCTTGTATTATATTCCAACACTAGCATAATCCCTTAACTTATATAAATATATGTTCGTTTATTGATAACCAATTATCGAAGTCTTAAAATTATAACGCGCTTGTAAGTCTTTGATCGAAAAATTAACAGAAACGGGTGTTTCGGACAAGGTTCTTTTATTACACACCGGATGAAAAATTGTGCGTGTGGTAGTGGTAGCAAGTTAGCTTTTGCTTGAAGTCCGGATCTCGATCCCCGGGGAATACTGTGTATTATATATTTGTATTTGTTATTTTTGTTATTAGACACTGTTCCAAAATATTACAGTTTCAGTAGTAAATTAATTCAATTATACTGAAAAATAGTGCACTTATGTATAATGTATGCATATAGTTATGCATGTCCCCAAACTAATTAATATTTACAAAAAAACATATGTGTTGCGATATGGTATATTTTAAATGTTCATTTAACGAACTGTGAATACATTCCGTTTAAATATAATATAAAAAAAGTAAAGTATATCAAAACATATCTTTCAAATGTATGCATTCAGGTATTGTTAAAAAACTACACAGAGATGTTTTTATCATGACCTACTTGTATATGTACGTGCATATGCATTAACAACTATATGCTTGTTCACAGGCCACCTTTTGTACGGTCAAAAGCGAATGCGCGGCCAACGAATGCTGCTATATCCGGCCGCAGTACCTCATCATGAGCAAACGGCAGATGGTACTTCCTGGACAGCCATTATGGACACCCGAACCCGGTGGGTTGATTTGTCTGCGTAATAATAAATATGTGTAATCCAATGTTAAACGGTTCGGAGTGTCGGATTGCGGTCGATAGATGTCTAGACGCTACATGTATCTGGATAGAACGTTTTTGGATACGTTCGGCATAATCGGCTATTTGCTCTTATATTGAAGCCCAAGCCACAAAATTGCGATTTTATTTCTAGTTAGCGATACCTTTTAAGTTAAGAAAATTCTTTCAAATTCAAATCTCTTATTTTGTTTTTTAACTCCGAACATGATCCGTGCGAACACATCACCGATCAGTGTGTCTCATATACGGATTGTAGCAAACCCTCAGATTATTGCATGATTTGATAAGAATAACTCCTGAAAAGACGAGATTACGAAAAGCCCCACTTATATCTGGGTACATGCATAGCTGACACATTTAAAATCCTTTTTAAATCACACACCGTATCATCCGTTAGTATCTGAATGAAACTACTGGTTCCCACATACATACATGTTCTTTTTTCTCACTAAGTTGTATAGATCCGGTAATACCTATTCACAGGCAAGTCCGTATAAACGGACTCACAGAGCCTTTGATATTTTTTGCTGATAGTTTTGCTGGGAGTTCATATGTACCTCTTCTTAAACACAATCGCAGTCCTCCGCAGATGATCAGTGCGCATCTCTAAACAGACTTCGTTCGTGACCATTTAAGGAAAGCGAAGAAAAATACTTCAAAAACACATTAAATTTACCTAAATGGTAATATACGGGCATTATTCTTTGCACGAAACCTTTAAAAACACGACAATCTTTCAACACACTTTTCTTATTGATATTTTATCGCGAAATTTGGAACAGTGTAAATATTCGAAAATCGTTATCGACCCAGGCTACATCACAAATAACAATGTGCAAAAGAGTGGTGCACTGCGACCTAACCGATAGCGACTCTTTGAATCGGCAACACTGCAACAGTTTTCTAATATGGGGGATATAGCGTACGGAATAATAACAAAGTAAATACAAAGCATTTATTTCTTGTTTTAATTGTACTATATTTGCATGTGTTTGTGCTTGATACAGGTAAATGTTGATAAGTTTTTGCAGTATCAGTGTTCCCTAAGCCCTTGCAGCGGTAATCAAATTGTGCACCTTAGACAGCGCATTGCAACTCTCGGTAACCCTTTCGGATATAAAGCTGAGAGTTGAATTATTGCAACTATATTGCAACTATTCACAGGCATGTGCGAGACCTACAAGAACCCCGGCGACCCCTGCAGTGTCATTTTGAACGGCCATTGCGGCTGCTCTTCCGGTTACTCGTGCCAGTGGGTGCCCGAGCCGAGCACGACCGCGTCTGCGGGCCGACGCTCCATGATATACCACCCCGGACCAGGCTCATATCAGTGTGTCGCCAACAACCCTTGAATGCGCCGATTACCAAAATGTGCATATAGTATTAAACGCGTTCAATGAATTTAAATGATTTCTCTTATTCCTTACGAATAACGTTCATCCCGTTAAGCCATATATTGCGTCCCAATAAATGCTTACCAATACTTTTCAGGTCCTCCCAAGGTCAATGTGACAGCCTCAGCCTGTCACCCCCCCCCCCCCCCCCCCCCCATTTGCGTGAAAGTCCGTTAAGTTATTCCAAGGCCTTAATTCTGTTTTGGAACAGTTCCTACACTAGTTTTCAACTGATTTTGTTGCCAGGAAAGGTCACAAAATATACACAATAAGATGTGTCCTTTTTGACGAAAAGCAGTTATTGTAAGTTTCTAATCTTGGAAAGGTTGGTGGGTTGGACTCCTGTCGAATGTGAGTAGTTTGTGCTCTTCTTCATCAGTCAACTAGTAGTTCTGCATAAAGACTAATGTCTACTTGAAAAAAGTCATTTTAGATCTCAGCTGGCTCAGAATCATAGTCATCAGTTTTTCTCTCTTAGTTCAGAAATGTCTCTAATGTTAACTGTTTACATTGAAGTGATATACAGTATCGGTAGGAATATTGGATTGTTTTTAATCATTTTTAGCTCGGCTGTTTTCGGAGAAAACCCGAGGTATTGTCATAGCCAGTTCGTCGTCCGGCGCCGTGCTAAAATCTTTACATTCTAAAATCTATAAACAGTGCTTCCACCTACAACTTTGAAACTTCCCATGTACATGCACCTTAATGACTTCTACACGCCACACCCATTTTTGGGTCACTAGGTCAACGTTCAAGGTGACTGAGACCTCTAAAAATATTCTGACGAGCTTTAATTTATTCAAAACTGCACCCGCAGCCGAGCGTTGGCACCCATTATGCGGTACTCTTGTTAGTCTACGAAATTAGCGCTTAGCAATGTTTTGTATACAAAAGAACAGTGGTTTAGAGGTAGGACGCTTGTCTATGAATCTGATGGTCCTATATTCAAATCCCGCTCAGAACACTGGATGTAACTGTGATGGAAATAAGCTAATGTGGCTGTCCGGTAAGTGCAGTGGTTGGTACAAGCGCTTCTCATGTAGACGACACAGGCAAATATTTGGCACCTTTTATGGATACAGGAGAGAAAAAAAATAGAAAAAAGGGACATGGAACAAAGAAACTTACCAGTACACTTGAATGACGATAATCTGTATATCCTCTTTAATTGCTTAAAGCATCAATTGTTTAAAAAAAATTATTAACGTCAGCCATTTTCCTAAGCCAGTCCAAGGCCCATAACTTCGCCAAAAATCAATGGACCGGAACAAAACTCATACGTTATCTGTTAGTCATTATAGGTAGACTCAGTGATCAGATATCAGGTCATTATGTTTTAGCGTTTTGAAAAAGTCCGGAAAATTACAGGCTAAACGGACAGACGAACAGAAAGTCCGACTGCTATATGCCACCATACCACGAGCATACTAATCAGCACACTATCTGAAAAAGTTGCGTAAAAAACTGGAGGAAACGGTTATTAGACAGAAACAATTAGGTCCAAGACCCATAACTTTGCCAAAAATCAATGGCCCGGAACAAATTTTACACTTCATTTGTAGGTCCTGTAGCTCACATACCAACACTCTTCTCACAATCTGAAAGCATTGCGTTAAAAACCTCCGGAATATGGTTATTATAAAAAATGTGATGTCGGAGTTGTCGACGATTGTGATGGTTTATCTTTGTCGACGAATACAGTTTTTGGATTTTAAAAGTTTGCTTTCATTCTTGATTAAACATAATACATTTATGAAATCTAAAGCTTAAAAAAATGGTGTGAATTTCACACCAATGTTTAAAGCTTTAGACTTAAAAATGGTGCTGATTTACTTATTATATTTCATTAATTTATATAAAAAATAAGTAGTTTTGAAGCATTATAATTCACTTTAAAAAGTGCAAAATTAAAAAAAAATAGGGATGGGACAAACCCCCGCACCCTCTCCGGTTGCCCCCCCCCCAGTCAAAAGTTCCTGCGTACGGCCCTGTTTGCATGAAGTAAAAATTATAAGACGAAAAAAACATGTAGTAAGAATGCTAGGGGTTTCACTTGTAAGAAAAAACTGTCCCCACTTTTGTATGTGTCAAGCCATCATTAATTGTCAAGAAAAAAAGCTTTTTTTCTTTGATAAAATCCAATTAATGACTATTCCTTGCCTCTTTGATCATACTGTACACAGGTATAACATTTTATTTTATTTTATTTAATAAAATCAATGCCAGATTATCCAGTAAGTCAATTATCAATCGACAACTCAGCTTTTATCAAGCTATTAAATGAATACAACTATTTTTTCACCATTTATTGAATCTTTAGTATAGTATTATATATCTGTAAAATACTTACATAGAACGAAGGTATACTACGTATGCATCATTTTCGTAGGTCTGTATGTATTCACATTCGGAGCTGTGAATGGGTGACCACTCTGCAATTGATGTTGATTATTTTTGATATACGATTTAGTTTTAATTAAAAAATACTGTTGGGAGTTTTGGCATACATGTACTTTTATAAATTGGTTTCCTTTGGCCGATTAGGCGAGCCTCGTTTGCATTTTACCGCAAATTGAAAGCAAGATCATAAAACTCGCAGACGTAATTTATTTCTTGTCCGAAACCTAGTTGCAATCGTTCCATTTATATATGCTTTAGTTCAATACAAGTATTCTTAATTGTGTGAAAGACAATACAGTGAGGCTAAATCAAACAATAGATATTGAATATTACCGTATAAATAAACCACAAGCCATGCATGGCATATATACAAATAAAACATTCCGAAGTAAAATGGAGGAGCGATAATAAAATATGATTAAATATATGCAATGAAGCACGATTGAAGGAAGGAATAATTCAATACATTTATGTGACAAAATGGGGAAAGCAGGTACTTATATTTTGGTTTTATAATGTAACTACCGGTATAAAAAGTGAAGAGCAGTTGTAAAATTAAAGGTTTAAACATACCTGTACTAGTGTATAAAAATAATAACAAGCTTAGAGAAGACAAAAACATTAGGTCTTCCATATTTTAAACTTGCTGCACGAGATTTAACTTAATTAGACAGGGATACGGAATCTATGCGAACCAGCTGCATAAAACAATCTAACATTCATAAATGAAAGGAGTTCATAATCCAAAAAAAAATCGCTGCAGTGACCAGTGTCGACCATTAATATGAAAGAAAAAGTCTCATGTCCGATTATGCGTTTAAGTCAGAGTGACATTGGTCTATTTCTATTTATATCAACACCGTGTCGCACTACTGCAGACCTATCTAGTGCCCGGAAGTGGTACCTGTGCCTGGCGGCGACCGTGGGCGCGCTGGGGCTCGTACTGTTGACCTGTGGGCTGGTGGGCGTACTGGAGTATCACCGAGTTGACGTGCTTCCCTACTATGCCGGGGGGCTGGCCGCGGGGCCGCTGGTATAGGTTTAAAACGGGGTTTAAAGCATGTGCGTAAAGTGTCATCCCTGTACTGTCCGCACAGGCTAATCAGGAACGACACTTTCCGCTTTTGTGGTAAATTTCCTTTCAAAGAAGTCTCATCTCATCGAAATTCCAGCTTAGGCGTAAAGTGTCGTCCCACATTAGCCTGTGCGGACTGCATTGGCTAATTCGAGACACACAGCATTTTATTTATTTTTTATTGATGGTTTTGTATTTAAAAGCATTTCTCTCGCTTTTTCTGACGAAAGTCTGATGATTATTGTATACAGTATCTTTCGATTTTGCATCCTGCATTGAGAGCATACGTGAAATAGATCAAGCTCATACTGTCTCCAAAAGAGAATTTGCAAGGCTAACAGTGCTTTGGTTCGATCATCTTTAATACCTAAAATTTGTATTCGTATATTTACTAGAAGGCTCTTAATTTTTACGGATTAGCCTAATTTATCATGTTGAAGGTACCGGACGAATGAAAATCCTGTGTTTAACCCATTTATGCATAGCGTCTAGAAAAAAGGCCTTGGCAAACAGCGTAGACCCGGATGAGACGCCGCATGATACTGCGTCTCATCAGGGTCTGCGCTGTTTGCCTAAAGGAATTTCTGTAAGAAATATTCTAAATATAGAAATACATATACTAGACATCCCTAATTTTGGAAATAAATTGATCCAATTTAGGAGGATGGGATAGTCCACTAGGCATAAATGGGTTAAGGGCAATAACTCTTTTAAGGCCCTTCTGATGGCGATGACGAGCGCCTGTATCTCGATGTGCACAAGAAGGGCCGACAACTCCGGGCAGAGGATGGCTGTCGTGAGGCGAATGGTGGGTGCAGAATGAATTGCGAGGACTACCGTGTAGCCACTTGCAGGTTTTATGCCTGTATGGATTCCATTACTAGTACTTAAACTCTAAAACTGATACCAATGAGTAGACTACGGAATACCATTAGGGCCATCGTGGTAACACATTAAAATCCAGAGGGCGACAATGCGATAGTACGCGATAGTACGATGGCGACAATGCAATAGTACGATGACGACAGTGCGACAATACGATGGCGACAGTGCGATAGTACGATGGCGACAATGCGATAATACGATGACGACAGTACGATGGCGACAATGCGACAATATGATGACGACAAAGCGACAATACGATGGCGACAGTGTGATAATACGATGGCGACAATGCGATAATACGACGACGACAGTGCGACAATACGATGGCGACAGTGCGATAGTACGATGGCGACAATACGCCATCGAATTGTCGAACTGTCGCATTGTCGTCATCGTACTATCGCATCGCCGCCATCGTACTATCGCATTGTCGCCCTCTGGATTTTAATATGTAACCACGATGGCTCTAACGGTATTCCGTAGTAGACTTTATACACGCGTAATGCTACTATTATTTGCTTATTTATAATGCATTTTCTTCAAGTACAAGTTTTCTTTGCAAGCTATGTAGAACCGTAAGATATTTTGATGTTTAGAAAAGTAAGCTTTGCGATTTTAGTGTTTTGCTTGAATAGAAAAGTGATCTATTCCAGTGTGTCAAGTTTTTATATGAATAATTTTGTAATGCACTTGAACATGTTCAAAATACAGAAATATATTGGCATGTTAATTTCAGGTTGTATTCCAGTCCCTTGTTTTAGCGGTTCTGCTGACGTTCGCGTGCATATTGGGCGTAGTTTTCGCTGTTGTGGGCGGGGTCTCTGACGCCGGTTATGACGTCACGCCAATACTGGCCAATAGAACAATATCATGGATTATACTGATCGCATGCCTTCTAGCGCTAGGTGCTGTGTTGCTAAGCTTCTGTATGTACTGTATCTGCGCCAAGGTGTTTGGCCTTACTGTAGGACCGGTTAGCCGGAGCCACGCTGAGCACCACAGCAGCGTCATCACCGCGCAGACGAACACGAACATCGTCAACAACAACAACACGTTCATCCAACAGTCGCAGACGATCGGAGCAAACAACTTCAGTGACGCACATGTGCAGTCTTTACAGCAGCAGAACCAGCTTCTGCAACAGCAGATAGCGTTACAGCAGCGGCTAATTCAGCAACAGCAGCAGCCTCGTGTGGGCGCTCTGCCGTTTCCGCCCGCGGAGCCTCCGCCTCCCTACTCGCCACCGGACCCAGGGCATCGGGAACCAACGGCTCCCCCACCCAGCTTCGCGGATAGCAAAACTTGAACATTTATGTCGAAATTATTACTGACGCATTGATGTACAAATACGACATATAACATTCTACTTTGTGTGCACGTGAATACCGTTTTTGTAGATGCGTATCCTTCTAAAACATGTTTGTTTCAACAACCATACTTAGGGTCATTTTGATAATAATTTGACCGCCGTTCTCTGTGAAAAGGGGGTTAATGCATATGCATAAAGTTTCGTCCCAGATTAGCATGTGCAGTCCGCACAGGCTAATCAGGGACGAAACTTTACGCTTGTATGGTATTTTTTCATTAACAGAAAATCTCTTCTTAGCAAAAATCCAGTTAAGGCGGAAAGTGTCGTCCATGGTTGGCCTGTGCGGATTGCACATGCTAATCTGGGACGACACTTTACGCACATGCATTAAACCCTCTTTTCACAGAGCAAGACCCATATGCTAACAAGCACACATGCATTAAACCCCCTTTTTCACAGAGCAAGGCCCATATGCTAACAAGCGATAAGACAGGAGCACTAGCCTTATTGGCCAAACACCTTTCTTACGTATGTTTAATATTTATAACAATGTTTTAAAACGGTTGCAGTTCGGTAATATTTGCGCGTGGTCTTCTGAGTATTAGATTTTATTTGCGCTTAGTTATACTTTTCACTTTGTATGCGAACATGTCAGGTTCCTTTTGTACACGCTTCTCACTGTATACATTTCATTACTTTGAAGCCGGTTGTATGGCTTTGATTGTAAGAAAGGATTGATTTTACGTTTTTTTAAAGAAATTCCGTTGACCAAATATACGATTGTGCTGTTCGAAAGTCGTCATTAACTTTTGAAGTTAGTGCAAAAGGGAATTGCGTGAACATAAATTAATAAAATAAATAATCTGTTCAATAAGCACTGTTTCCGATAATTCAGACATTTCCCATTGTACCGGATATAAAAGACACTTACATTGAATAAGTGAAATAAAATAAATAACACTTCGTCACGTTTAGATTTCTTCACAGACGCGATTTAAGAAAGCGTGCATATGCAAGCAATATTATTTGTTTTACAAATGAAATAACATTTGCATTTAGCGAACGCTGAGCATGTGAATCGAATTTTCGCCGTTTTCAAAAGTTGTTCAGTCGAACCAATAGTTAAAATAGTGATAGAGCTGATCTCCGGAGCAGTAAAACAGTGATAGAGCTTATCTCCAGGTTAGTAAAATAGTGATCAAGCTTATCTCCGCGGTAGTAAAAAAATGATAGAGCTTGTCTCCAGGGTAGTAAAATAGTGTGGAGCTTATATCTGGGGTAGTAAAATAGTGATTTAGCTTATCTCCGGAGTAGTAAAATAGTGAAACAGCTTATCTCCGGGGTAGTAAAATAATCATGAAGCTTATCTCCGGGGTAGTAAAATAGTGAATAAGCTTATCTCCGGGGTAGTAAAATAGTGAATAAGCTTATCTCCGGGGTAGTAAAATAGTGATAGAGCTTATCTCCGGGTTAGTAAAATAGTGTTAGAGCTTATCTCCAGGGTAGCAAAATAGTGATAGAGCTTATCTCCGGGGTAGTAAAATAGTGATAAAGCTTATCTCTGGGGTAGTAAAATAGTGATAGAGCTTATCTCCAGGGTAGTAAAATAGTGATAGAGCTTATCTCCGGGGTAGTAAAATAGTGATAGAGCTTATCTCCGGGGAAGTAAAATAGTAATAGAGCTTATCTCCAGGGTAGTAAAATAGTGAAAGAGCTTATCTCTGGGGTAGTAAAATAGTGATAGAGCTGATCTCCGGAGTAGTAAAATAGTGAAAGAGCTTATCTCTTGGGTAGTAAAATAGTGATAGAGCTTATCTCCAGGGTAGTTATATAGAGCTTATCTCCGGGGTAGTAAAATAGTGATAGAGCTTATCTCCAGGGTAGTAAAATAGTGATAGAGCTTATCTCTGGGGTAGTAAAATAGTGCTTAAGCTTATCTCCGGGGTAGTAAAATAGTGATAGAGCTTATCTCCAGGGTAGTAAAATAGTGATAGAGCTTATCTCAGGGGCAGTAAAATAGTGATAGAGCTTATCTCCGGAGTAGTAAAATAGTGATAGAGCTTATCTCAGGGGTAGTAAAATAGTGATAGAGCTTATCTCCGGAGTAGTAAAATGGTGATAGAGCTTATCTCCAGGGTAGTAATATAGAGCTTATCTCCGGGGTAGTAAAATAGTGATAGAGCTTATCTCCAGGGTAGTAAAATAGTGATAGAGCTTATCTCTGGGGTAGTAAAATAGTGATTAAGCTTATCTCCGAGGTAGTAAAATAGTGATAGAGCTTATCTCCAGGGTAGTAAAATAGTGATAGAGCTTATCTCCGGGGTAGCAAAATAGTGATAGAGCTTATCTCCGAGGTAGTAAAATAGTGATAGAGCTTATCTCCAGGTTAGTAAAATAGTGATAGAGCTTATCTCCAGGGCAGTAAAATAGTGATAGAGCTTATCTCAGGGGTAGTAAAATAGTGATAGAGCTTATCTCCGGGGTAGTAAAATAGTGATAGAGCTTATCTCCAGGGTAGTAAAATAGTGATAGAGCTTATCTCCGAGGTAGTAAAATAGTGATAGAGCTTATCTCCAGGGTAGTAAAATAGTGATAGAGCTTATCTCCAGGGTAGTAAAATAGTGATAGAGCTTATCTCCGAGGTAGTAAAATAGGGATGGAGCTTATCTCCTGGGTAATAAAATAGGGATCAAGCTTATCTCCAAGGTAGTTAAATCACAGCAAGCTATTGTCCGCTCTCAAATTTGACGGTTGAGCAAATAACCGGGAGAAATTTTGTCCGTATGCTCGTTTTGTCAAAAATAACAGGTATGTACAACACGTTATTGATATCTATCTAAATTATGGTTCCTTTTTCCTATTTTGGATTAAAACACGTTGAAACACATAAACCTTTATTTATTTCTTGCCACTCAAATGCATGGACGGCAAACTAAAACATGTATAACAGTAATACAATTATGAAATTGATTTACAGAGTTTATTAATTTGACTGTAAACAACACAATCTTATAGATAAGGAATTGATGGCCTCTCAGAGAATAATAATTTTATCATTACACATTTTTGCATACTTCAATTTGTCTTTATCATTAGCCTTATCTATAACAATGCAAGCGATTTAATATCTATTCTCTTTCCACAACCGCCCCAAGAATATACTTCGATGGACCCAACAGAATGATAATACAGTTGCTTGATTAGGGCCTCCTTTAAATTCACTCGTGTGTAACACTCGCGATGTTCACGAATGGTTATCGGCAGATGCCCCAACGGTTTTGTTCCAGCCTCCTAGACTACTAGGCAGCTGTGTGTTTTCTTCTTGGGAACCTGAAATGTACAATTAGTTTATCAAGTGTATGCTTTTATTTTATCTTCGATGGCGTCAAAATCTCTGGGAAGATCTGACTCTGTGTCAGTTTTCTATGCAGAATCAGTTGTTTGTTTCTGTTTGGAACTCACAATATTCAGATCGAGAATCCATGCAAGGATAGCCGTATGTTCACATAATCCCGTCTTAATGACTTCTCATAAATTCTTTATTTGTCAATTTAAGACTGTATTAACGTTCCATTTATATAAAAAAAAGGGTGATAACCCAATGTTCTTTCTTTATTTATTTTTTCAAAACTGCAATAAATTTTATTAAAGTACATGTAGAGACAATATTCTGCTGGGCCATCCATTCTAATTCTGCAAGAGGTAGATAAAAGCAATATATACACTAAACAAAAACCACATTAAACCTTTAAATTGACAATCTTGTATTTCCTTATCCATAGCCGACATTTCAAGATAAAACACCCACCTGTTCCCTCCACAATGTCTTCGTACTTTGTGAGCTCTTCAAAAGGTCTGGGACCTAATAACTCTTCCAGCCCAACTTTGTCGAGCTTCTCCTTTTCTAGCAGCGTGTTGGCCACTTTCTCCACATCAGTTTTATGCTTGTTCAGCAACTCTTTCGTTTTACTATATGCAAAGTCAATGATTTTCTTGACTTCTGAGTCAATAAGTTCGGCAAAGTCCTGGCTATAGGGTTTCACGACTGACTCTTGGTCTTGGAACGACAGGTGTCCAACCAATGGACTCATGCCGTACTGGGTAACCTAGCAACACAAGAACAATGGGTAAAAGCCAAGAGGAGCCAGTTCATTATGAAGAACAGGTTTTGACTACAGGGGTATTCTAAACAGACCTCGAACAAAGAAAAAGTATCTACCCAGTATACAAGATCCACATTTCAATCATTCCTAACTAGTCAGCATATCCATGTCCTTACCGAATAATATTATTCCTTGTCCAAATGTACCAGTACTTCACCTGTGCATAAGCCAGCTCCGTGACTTGTTTGAGCTCCTTCTCAGCCCTCCTTGAAAAGTGTCCAAACTCAGTGTACCAGTACTTCACCTGTGCATAAGCCAGCTCCGTGACCCATTTCAGCCCCTTCTCAGCCCTTGTTGAAAAGTGTCCAAACTCAGTGTACCAGTACCTCACCTGTGCATAAGCCAGCTCTGTGACCCGTTTGAGCTCCTTCTCAGCCCTTGATGAAAAGTGTCCAAACTCCATCTCCTCGGCCACCACACCACCAAGACTGCAGCACATCATGTCAATCAGCTGCAATGGGGAGATGCATGTGCGTAAATTGTGGGCCCTATTTAGCCTGTGCAGGCTAATCAAGGACGACACTTGCCGCTCTTATGTTTTGTTTTGTTTGCAGCAAGTCTCTTCTTACATTAAATCCAGTTCAGACAGGAAATTTTGTCCAGGATTAGCCTGTGTGGACTGCACAGGCTAATCTGGGACGACAATTTAAGCACATGCATTTAGTCCAGTTTGCCAAGAACAAGGCTCATAAAGGAATCTGAACAACCCAGTTAAAATATTAACCAATGAAAAGATTGCAGTCTTGTGCTTATTTTAGAACATTTATATTACGATACACAAAACTAAAATCATGAGTCCAAAATACGTGGGAACCAGGCCGGGTTTGACATTAATCGCAAGACATACAGAATCCCCCTACAGATAAGAATCCTTATTTATTAAACATTACCCATTTCTCGCATTTGGTCATTTGTCTCTACATAGGTAAAAGCAGTAATTAATTGAAAAGCCTTATTCATAAAGAGAATGAAGTGAATAATCATAAAGAGAATATCAGGCTACTCAACTACCATTTGTAATATATCAGGTAGAGAATATCGGGCTACTCAACAACCATTTGTAATATGTCAGATAGAGAATATCAGGCTACTCAACTACCATTTGTAATGTATCAGGAAGAGAATATCAGGCAACTCAACTACCGTTTTGGTATGAAGTGAATAATCATAAAGAGAATATCAGGCTACTCAACTACCATTTGTAATGTATCAGGAAGAGAATATCAGGCTACTCAACTACCGTTTTGGTATGAAGTGAATAATCATATAGAGAAATCAGTCTACTCAACTACCATTTTGGTATGAAGTGAATAATCATATAGAGAATATCAGGCTACTCAACTACCATGTTGGTATGAAGTGAATAAGCATATAGAGAATATCAGGCTACTCAATTACCTTTTTGGTATGAAGTGAATAATCATATAGAGAATATCAGGCTACTCAACTACCATTTTGTAATATAGAGAATATCAGGCTACTCAACTACCCTTTTGTAATATAGAGAATATCAGGCTACTCAACTACCCTTTTGTAAAATAGAGAATGTCAGGCTACTCAACTACCCTTTTGTCATATAAAGAATATCAGGCTACTCAACTACCCTTTTGTAATAAATCAAATAGAGAATATCAGGCTACTCAACTACCATTTTGTAATATATCAGGTAGAGAATATCAGGCTACTCAACTACCCTTTTGTTATATAGACAATATCAGGCTACTCAACTACCCCTTTGTAATATAGAGAATATCAGGCTACTTAACTACCCTTTTGTAATATAGAGAATATCAGGCTACTCAACTACCCTTTTGTAATATAGAGAATATCAGGCTACTCAACTACCTTTTTGAAATATAGAGTATATCAGTCTACTCAACTACCCCTTTGCAATATAGAGAATATCAGGCTACTCAACTACCCTTTTGTAATATAGAGAATATCAGGCTACTCAACTACCCTCTTGTAAAATAGAGAATGTCAGGCTACTCAACTACCCTTTTGTCATATAAAGAATATCAGGCTACTCAACTACCCTTTTGTAATAAATCAAATAGAGAATATCAGGCTACTCAACTACCCTTTTGTCATATAAAGAATATCAGGCTTCTCAACTACCCTTTTGTAAAATAGAGAATGTCAGGCTCCTCAACTACCCTTTTGTCATATAAAGAATATCAGGCTTCTCAACTACCCTTTTGTAATATATCATATAGAGAATATCTGGCTACTCAACTACCCTTTTGTTATATAGAGAATATCAGGCTACTCAACTGCCCTTTTGTAAAATAGAGAATGTCAGGCTACTCAACTACCCTTTTGTCATATAAAGAATATCAGGCTACTCAACTAACCTTTTGTAATAAATCAAATAGAGATTATCAGGCTACTCAACTACCCTTTTGTCATATAAAGATTATCATGCTTCTCAACTACCCTTTTGTAATATATCATAAAGAGAATATCAGGCTACTCAACTACCGTTTTGTAATATATCAGGTAGAGTATATCAGGCTACTCAAATACCGTTTTGTAATTATATCAGGTGAGGCTTTGAATAAAACCTGTTTTTCTGCTTATCTCACTTTAGTGCTGCCATTTAAAAACAAACAAGAAAATTTATTGAATTGATATTCCCCGCACATTTTTTTTTTACAGACGGACGAACCGACGTACTAACAGACAGACTGATGGACGACTCCGATTGTATATCCCTCAGCCTTCGGCAGGGGTTAATAATAAAATAAAATGGCTATGGCACTGCATTTTCAGCTGGAATGAATATGTTGTTATACCTTTGGCACGTCAATCATGTTAACGTTAGCACTTGCGAGTTATATTTAAAAAAATCTTTTTTTGATGCTTTTGTTGCATTTTGTGTCCAAAATATATTACATATTGGTAGCATATTGTTTATTTTGCTGAATCTGATTAATTTTCACAGAAAATGATAATGCTATATAAATGAGCCGTGCTCTGTGAAAAGGGGGTTTAATGCATGTGCGTAAAGTGCCATCCCAGATTAGCCTGTGCAGTCTGCCCAGGCTTATATGGGACGACACTGTACGCACATGCATTAAACCCCTTTTCACAGAGCACGGCTCAAATGATTCCAATAAATATGGGATTTGACATCACATTGACGTATATAAACACAATACTTTCCTGAAATAAACAATTATATCAGGCATCTTCGTATCAAGCCGATATCAACACAGATGCAGGATTGAATTTAACCCTTTATCACTTAGATACCTATTTAACCCTTTACCACTTAGATACATATTTAACCCTTTTTACCACTTAGATACCTATTTAACCCTTTACCACTTAGATACGTATTTAACCTTTTACCACTTAGATACGTATTTAACCCTTTACCACTTAGATACGTATTTAACTCTTCACCACTTAGATACGTATTTAACCCTTCACCACTTAGATATGTATATAACCATTCACCACTTAGATATGTATGTTCATGCATTTGTAGTCCCTTAGAAAGTTATATTTAATTTAAGACCTTTCTTACTAGATTCAAGCTTTTAAGGCTTCATTTCCAACCCTTAGATTGGATGGGCAGCAAACAGCATAAAACCTGAACAGACTGCAAGTTTCTCACAGGCTGTTCTGTTTTTATGCTGTTTGCACGTTATCATTTTCACTCTGCTTCAGATAGGGAAAGAGTTAACATATTACCTGTTCCTGGGTCTGTAAATATTTCTCCTTGGGCAGGGACATTGAAAAGCTCAGCTTGTCACCACGGGGAATCAGAGAGATCTGAAATGATCATTTGAAAGAACATGAAGAAACAATGCAATTTTATAACAAGAGCACCGCCTTGCGGGTGCAGACCGCTCGTCTATTTTTCTTTTAAAAAGTAAAGGGACCTATCTCAATACTTCAATCAAAAAAGATGGAGGGGTGGGGTGGAGAGGGGTGTATAGTTTGGGGGTGGGGGGTGGTCATTTATTACATTATCTTCCAAAAATAAGAATTACAAATGCAAAAAAAAATGGGGGGGGGGATTCTTGGGTGGGATAGTTGGACGGTCTTTCAAAAATAAAATAATAAAAAGAGCTGTCACCATTAGATGACATATGCCCCCTATAAACGCTTTGATAGAAAATATGAGCATTTTTCGAAACCTAAACGCAGATTTCGAAACCTAAACGCGGACCCTAAGTTCAAGGTCAAGGTCACAGGGGTCCAAATTTTTTAGGCGTATGGAAAGGCCTTGTCCATATACACATGCATACCAAATATGAAGGTTATATATCAAGGGACATAGAAGTAATGAGCATTTTTCGAAACCTAAACGCAGATTTCGAAACCTAAACGCGGACCCTAAGTTCAAGGTCAAGGTCACAGGGGTCAAAATTTTTGGGCTTATGGAAAGGTCTTGCCCATATACACATGCATACCAAATATGAAGGTTATATCTCAAGGGACATAGAAGTTATGAGCATTTTTCGAAACCTAAACACAAAGTGTGACGGACAGACAGACGGACAGTCCGATCACTATATGCCCTCCTTCGGGGGCATGAAAATAAATATTTTTGTTTTTTAACCATGTTTAAACACACACAAAAATTGGGAGTGGGGGTGGGGGGGTATAGTGTAAGGGTGTGGTCATTTATAAAATGATCTTTCAAAAATAAATGAAAAATAAAAATTACTTTTCTTGGGGGGGGGGGGGATTCTGGGTGGAGTCTATTGTAGTATGTCAGGTAAGAGTTGTTTTGTCAAAGTATCAATCAAATCTGATCATAAATAACAAATGGCAATTTTAGCAAAATTTAATTATTTGACCTTGAGAGTCAAGGTCATTCACAGGTCAAGGTAAAATTCAACTTGCCAGGTACAGTACCCTCATGATAGTATGAAAGTTTTTGAAGTTTAAAAGCAATAGCCTTGATACTTAAGAAGTAAAGTGGATGTTAACACAAAATTTGACCATATATTCAAAGTTAATAAGTCAAAAAAGGGCCATAATTCCGTCAAAATGAGAACCAGAGTTAAGCAACTTGTCCTGTACAGTCCCCTTATGATAGTTTGATTGTGTTACAAGTCTCAAAGCAATAGCTATGATACTTTAGGAGTAAAATGGACCAAAACTCAAAGCTTAACGAAATTTTCAATTTTCTAAGTATAAAGGGCCATAATTCTGTCAAAATGCCAGTCTGAGTTACATAACTTTGCCTGCACAGTCCCCTTATGATAGTTAGTAAGTGTCACAAGTATGAAAGCAATAGCTTTGACACTTTAGGAATAAAATGGACCTAAACACAAAACTTAACCACATTTTCAAAGTATAAAAAGGGCACATAATTCTGTCAAAATGCACACCAGAGTTATCTAACTTTGCCTGCCCAGTCCCCTCATGATAGTAAGTAAGTGTACCAAGTTTGAATGCAAAAGCTTTGATACTTTATGAGAAAAGTGGACCTAAACACAAAAATTAACCGGACGCCGACGCCAACGTGATGACAATAGCTCATAATTTTTTTTCAAACAAGGGCTGTTTGTAAAACATGCATGCCCCCCATATGGGCTGTCAGTTGTAGTGGCAGCCATTGTGTGAATACGTTTTTTTGTCATTGTGACCTTGACCTTTGACCTAGTGACCTGAAAATAAATAGGGGTCATCTGCCAGTAACGATCAATGTAGCTATGAAGTTTCATGATCCTAGGCCTAATTATTCTTAAGTTATCATCAGGAAACCATTTTACTGTTTCGAGTCACTTTGACCTTGACCTTTGACCTAGTGACCTGAAAATCAATAGGGGTCATCTGCCAGTCATGATCAATGTACCTATGAAGTTTCATGATCCTAGGCCTAAGCATTCTTGAGTTATCATCCGGAAACCATCTGGTGGACAGACCGACCGACCCACGGACCGACAGACCGACCGACATGTGCAAAACAATATACCCCCTCTTCTTCGAAGGGGGGCATAAAAATAGATGAGCTAAAAACAGAGCTATTGCTGAAGGTAATTAATAAATGTACGGCTTTCACATATGCAACAAGCGCATAAAACCTTATACCCCAGAAAGCACTGCATTTTGAACAAGAATGTCAAAGTGTGGCATTCACCTTAAAGTAGCACTGTAGTCGCTGAGTGCAATTCTTTGTTTGTGTGGGTATAAATAAATATAAATGCAACCATTTGGGAACTTTTAATTTATAAGGTCATGTCATGCTAATGCTGGCCTTCATTTAACTTGATATCATACCATTTAATGTAAACGAGATTGTATTGTGTGTTTATCAAATTAGACAGCTGAGAAGTACTGTTGAGTTTTAACCCATTTATTAAACTCTACTGCAATAAAAAAGCCTAGATAATATTGAGACAGTCACGAGAGTGAGGAATCAAACCCAGGCCCCTCTGATCTCATGGCAGATACAGGGTGCAGGATCACGTGACTTTGTGGGGTTCCCCCTTTTAACTTTAATGGATGTTAACACGAGGGTAAGTGGTGCTTTATTTCAAATAACTTTTTAAAACGATTTTTCTTAAGAATTTAAACTAGTGCATAAAAGACATATTTTTATGCTGCTTTTGGCAATGTGAAATTCATCAGAATTTCTTTATTTAATCAGCCTGTGTTCTTGTTCAAAATTCTATTTGTACTACACAGTTATGCTTAAAGCAACATGAAATTTTGTAACCGATTTCAGATGTATTCAAGGATTTATTCTTATACCTTAAGATATCCACACAAACTGAGAGAAAAACTTGTCTTTTATGCACTAAAGACTTTTGCAAATGTATTTTAATAACTTGAGATATTTGCAAAAAAAAAGTTTTTAACGGAGTGATTACATTCTGTCAAACCTGTGTGTAAACCCCTGAAAACCCCGTTGATTCTGCACCCTAAGATATCATATCGACTCACCAACAAAGATCTTATAAAATTCTTGATAAAAATAATTTTTGGAAACACTTAACTTAGTTTGAAAAGTCTTTAATATTGCCTTGTGAATCCACTTTTCACACATGCATTATGACCCATTTACCCAGAGTGCTGCTCAAGTAGAAAGTCATGAGTTTGTGTCTGCAAGGGTACCTTCAGAATTGGCGAGGCATGTTCCGAGAACCATGCAGTCACAGTTTTCCCCGCCTCATGAAACGCAATCTTTCGTTTCTCAGATGGGATTAACACACGAGTCCTCTTTTCCATGCCTACAAAATAGAAAGATAAAAATAAACAAGCAAATTCGTTGAATTGATATCCCCCGCCAATATGCTTCTGGACACAAAAGCGTTATATTTGACACTAAAAAAGCATTTTTTTTTAAGATACAAAGGGCCATAACTCCGTTATTAACAGATGGTGTACAATGCCATTTGGCGTGCATCATCCTCTTATCCATATATATACTCATACCAAGTTTCAATGGATGGACAACGCAAAAACAATATACCTCCGCCGTTGGCGGGGGATAATAAGTACCAATATGTCAGGTTAGGCACAATAATGTCACATGACTAAATTACATGTGGCTCTTAGATTATATAAAGACATGTAAATAATTTTCTTAAGTCACAAATGAACACGAATTGTGGAGATTTATTTCCCTACATGTTTAATTATTATAATTTAAGAGACTCTCTGGTAAAAAATAAAACACTATTCGTAAATGGTTACATCAATATATATTTACAAACAATCACATTCATGCAATTACAATTGAAAATTTCTTTACTGCATTACCAATTTTTAAGCATGTATCTAAATAACGCTGGCACAATTATGATATGGGTTCATATAATAGAAACACACACCCATATTGTTACACTTATTTATGAAATACATGATATCAAAAAATATTAATGTACAAAAATTGACCACAAAAATAAGCCTGTGCAGTTTGCACAGGATAATCAGTAACGTCACTTTCCACTTTCATGAAATTTTTCATTTAAATAAGATTTTTTTTAAACAAAAATGCTCTTTCAAAGACTTTAGTAGAAAAAGTCTGCACAGACTAACTTGGGACAAGACTTTACGCACAGGCATTAAGCCCCGCTTTCCCATAAGAAGACTTATTTATAATACATGTATCAATAATCAAGCATACCTGCTACAACTCGTTCAATGGCCTGATCAAAGTGTTCCATCTCTACCATTGTTTTGCTGTGTCGAACAGCAATCAGGGCCGCTTCATTACAAACATTCATGATTTCAGCACCTTAAACACAAATAAGTAATAAGGTATATGATACGCACTTAAAGCCCCATAAACATGTAAAATCAAGGAATATTTTGTTAAATATTTCTTAAAATAAAGTTAACCCATAAAAATTCAGTGTTCCTTATAGCAATAGCCAAAATTTCAATGCTAGATGTGGTCTGGTAACATAGATTTAACGAAATTTGGGACAATATATTCGATGTGAATTTCCCATGACAATATCCCAATATTCATTGATTTCAAATGGTGTTTATGGGGCTTAAATTTCACAACTTGCAATATTGCAGTCTTAAAGCATTCCCCTAAGTATTAAATCAATATGTTAATTTGTGAGAAAATCAGAGTGTGTATTAAATAAAGGCTTTTCTTGCATACCATTACTGATAAGATTTATTTACAACAATTTTTTTATATATTGCCTCCTTTTATTATTGACCAATTATGTTTAACAAATTTGCTCACACGAAGAAGAATATGATATATTCATAGCATGTCATTTAAATCCACACCATAATTGGATCCTTCAAAGTAGACCGCTATTTTGTGTTAAAACTATGGCATATTATTCACATTTATTACCTGAAAATCCAGGTGTGAGTGTGGCCATTTTCTTGGCAATTTCATCTTTGTCTAAAGCTGTCTTTAGTTTCTTAAGGTGGACTTTGAAAATTGAGGTTCTGAAAACAATGGCTTGACGTATTGAAACTGCTTTTCAAGCAACTTTATTATATAAATAAGTCTACATGTACATATCAAAATTCAAAAATGTGAATAGCCCTCAAACAATTTGTATTCATCTGAATTTCTTAACAAAACAGATACTACAATATATAGAAAAATAAAAATAATATACAAACAAGGGACAAAATTGTCACAATACC
The DNA here is from genome assembly GCF_020536995.1 of Dreissena polymorpha. Classification (NCBI taxonomy): domain Eukaryota; kingdom Metazoa; phylum Mollusca; class Bivalvia; order Myida; family Dreissenidae; genus Dreissena; species Dreissena polymorpha. The sequence goes on from NC_068363.1 coordinate 38,195,622, forward strand.
AGGTTTTCAAAAAAAAAAAAAGTCTGATAAAGGGAGACAATTCAAAATGTGCAATGTAACCCCCCTTGTTTCAAAATCAATCTATTTTTAGTCGTGGTGACCTTTACCTTGAAGATATCGACGTTATTCTTTTGCGCGACACACCGTCCAATGATGGTAAACAAATGTGCCAGATGATCCAAAATCTCACAATGAACGACATAGTTATGGCCCAGACAAGCTCATTTATGGCAATTTTTACATTTGAACTCAAAGTGTGACCTTGACCTTGGAGATATCGACGTAATTCTTTCGCGCGACACACCGTCCAATGATGGTGAACAAATGTACCAAATGATTTTACAATCACACAATGAACGACAAAGTTATGGCTCGGACAAGCTTGTTTCTCCAGCCCGCCGCCCACCGACATTCGCCAATCTAATAACCAGTTTTTTCCTTTGGAAAACATGGTTAAAATCCAGGTAATGAGTTGTTTGCATATACCGGGGGTACATGAATTACCTTCCTTTTATATCGGGTGAACCGACATATATTTGTCGATCAAATCTTCCAGGTCGCAGCAAAGCTTTATCAAGGATGTTCAGACGATTTGTGGCGGCCATAACAATCACACCACGCTCACTTTCAAAACCTGGAGAGAAAAATATGTACATGTACTAGAAATTGCCAAGACAAATAGTGCTGAGATGGCATTTTAACCAAAGTTAAAGGGCAAATAACTGTGCAAAAATATAGTCATGCAGTTCTCCATAATATGAAGTATAAACAACATATCAATAAAGTTTCATGTGATACTAATAAAACTTACTAGAGACTAAATTGCGACACAAAGTACACATGTACCACAATATGAGTATCCAAAAATTTGCCTAATTTAAAGAGCATATGACTCTGCAAAGAACATTTTTTTAAATAACAGAAAAATGACAAAGATTTTCAGGACACAAAGTAGTACAAATGTACGTATAATGATGTAAGTATCCTTAATGTACCTAAGTTGTACAACATATAACACTTCAAATAATATGAGTTGTGTTCTGAGAAAACTTGGCATAATGCATGTGCGTAAAGTGTCATCCCAGATTAGCCTGTGCAATTTGCACAGGCTAATCAGGGACGACACTTTCCGCTTTTATGACATTTTTCGTTAAAATGAAGTCTTTTCTTAGCAAAAATCCAATTGAGGTGGAAAGTGTTGTCCCTGATTAGCCTGTGCGGACTGCACAGGCTAATCTGGGACGACACTTTATGCACATTCATTTAACCCAGTTTTCACAGAACATGGCCCATAATTTGACCTACATGCAAATAACGTCTTGCACATTAGAATACTATATACAACACATCTATAAAGTTTCAATTTGATACACTAGAGCCTTGGAGTTCTTGAAACAAAGTACACACATGCAGTGATGTCACTATCCAAAAACTGAAAAAGTTGAAGGGCACATTTCTCTAACAAGAATATCCAGTTGTGTTTTTACCATTTTGGGAATGGGGCCGGGTCATTTTGGTTTGGGAAATATGGCGTTTTTACTAAAATTGGGAAATTAATGTTGTTATGTAATGCTTAAAAATACTTTAAAATTTATTTAAAGTGATTTCAATATTATATTTTCTAAGGCTGCTTAAGAGCTGTATTTGGCAATTGACATGTTAAGGCTTATTTAAAAAAAAACTTTTTTGGGAACTTTTAATCGGAAATTTTTAGGTTTCATTGGGGAAAAATATATACTTTTTTCCACTGGGACTGGGCCAAATTTGAAAGAAAAACACATGCTAATATCGCGACAAACAGAAAAAATAACATATGCTCTTTAACTGAGCAACAACATCAAATCTATAAATTTTCACGTTCTAGCAAAAACAGATAACCTAGTTCACCACAACATGATGTACATATGAAAACATCTGCCTACTTTCGAGGGAAAAAAAGTCTGCAACAAATTACACAACATAAACAAAAATTAAGACTTGCACTTCTATACAGTGTAAACAACATATCTGTAAAGTTTCATGTCAATACACTTCAAACTGAGAGACTATTTCATAACAAAAAAAGTACACATGTGCAGCAAGACAGACCAACCCCCCCCCCCCAAAATCCGTTTGCAGAGGTATAATTGTTTTTAATAACATCATATTTACCTGAAAAAAAATCCCCACACCATTGTATTACAACGTGAAAACACATGACTTTTCTTAATACATAAAATTGCAAACAGATGTACATCTCCTCTGGAAGTTTTGATTTGATACCAATACCTTAAGCATTATTCTCTATAAACCTTTACCATGTCAGGGCCATCTTTAGCAAGGGCATTAATTATATAGGCCCATTCCTTTAAGAAAAAGGCCCTTTCCCCTTAAAGAATTTCTTTAAAATGACAATATTTTCCACAAAATTCAAGCTTACTTTGGGAAATTTCTTCCCCTTTTTCAGTTTTGTTGATGATCTTTTCCTCAAAATGGAAGGCCAGGCTCTTTCCCCAAATCAAGAAAATAAAGCCCTGCATTTACTACAGATTGAAGCCAATATTTCACTTATTCAGTCAGGGCTTGCACTGACAGAAGTTTGATAGCAATTGATTCCCAGTTTTTTTTAATAATATCGCAAAATTGTAGTATCAGAAGTGTAAAATGCTTAAGATGTCCAATATCCAACACTTGGATGAATGTAATTCTAAAACGTGCTAGCCCTGATCATAATAATATTTCACATTTTTCAACATTAGTCCCCAAAAAGCTAAATGTAATTATAAGGAGTGGAAAACCTGACTTACACCAAAAAGATGTGATATAATCCTGTGACATTTGTAATGTACATGTCACATACATATTACGCTCACCAAATGTCCAGACACGTTAAAGCAAAACTAACAAATGCAGAGGACAAACTGTGAGTTTAAAGAAGTCCAAAGAAAGCCCTGGATTCAGTAGTAGAATTTATTGTTTGTGCATAAGACCATCTCTGGGAGAACAAGCAAATTCGTTGAATTGATATCCCCCGCCAATATGCTTCTGGACACAAAAGTGTTATATTTGACACTCAAAAAAGCATTTTTTCAAGATACAAAGGGCCATAACTCCTTTATCATCCAATGGTGTACAATGACATTTGGCGTGCATCATCCTCTTATCCATATATATACTCATACCAAGTTTCAATGAAATCCGCCACAGCACTTCCAAGATATTTCTCCGGACACAAAAAAGCATTTTTTCAAGATACAAAAGGGCCATAACTCTGTTATTAACAGATGGTGTACAATGCCATTCGGCGTGCATCATCCTCTTATCAATATATATACTCATACCAAGTTTCATTGAAATCTGTCAAAGCACTTCCAAGATATGGCTCCGGACACAAAAGTGTCGGACGGACGGATGGACGGACGGAAGGAAGGACGGAAAGACGGACGGAAGGACGGACCGACAACGCCAAAACAATATCCCTCCGCCTATGGCGAGGGATAAAAATACCAGGTAAATGCCAAATACAGATAACGTCATTTGCTGGGCATGAAAACCTGCACAACTCGTGGAGGTTTTGATAAGACTTGCTATTAAATATATATATAATGACTTCATCTGTATTCATCACTAACTTCTCAATATGAATCTCATTCTGGGATCTGCACAGGCTAATCAAAGATGAACCTTTTAGTCTATAATGGAGTTTTATTTATTAATGTCTTCCTTCATACAAAAAATCAATTTAAGCAGAAAGTTTTGTCCGTGATTAGCCTGTGCCGACTGCATGTACCTTTAGGCACTTGCTTTAAGCACACTTTTCCCAGAAGAGGCTCCTTTAAAAAAATCATCAAATAATTCTCTTGATTGCTAAATATGCTGTCAGCATTTGGGCTAATAAAGCGGATAAAACTGGCTTTCAAGTGATCAAGTGAGCCTTGTTCTGGAAAAACTGGGCTTAATGCATGAGTGTAAAGCCTTGTACCAGATTGGCCTGTGCAGTCCACACAGGCTTATCCGGGACAACACTTTACACTTATATTGTATTTTTCATTTAAAATCTCTACTTAGCAAAAATCCATTCCAGATGCGCCTCGTTGGACTGCGCAGGCTAATCTGGGAGGACACTTTACACACACGTTTTAAGCCCCGAGTCCCGAATGCCCACATGTGTTGCCTTACCATCCATCTCTACCAGCAGCTGATTGAGAGTGTTGCTCCTCTCGTCATCGATGGAGTTGCTGCCCGCACGCTTGGTGCCTATGGCGTCGATCTCGTCAATGAACACTATGCACGGCGCGTTCTCTCGAGCTGTCTTGAACATCTTTCTCACCTGCAGTGACATGTTGTCATTTATTTCCAGTCATTTATTTCAGATAAGCACTTTGTAAAGAAAAATATTAAATAAATGTGCCAGCATATGACGGGTATCACTGCTGTGTAGGAAATAACGAGCTTACATTTATTAAAGTACATGACATGTGTTTTATAAAGAGCAACTCATGCAACTACCCAATAGTTTGACTGCTCAGCACTGCTAATATTTCGACCTTGATTTCAGAAGGCAGGACAAACTAATGCCTTCTGAACATCTTCCCAATGACCTTATAATTTTTGTCCAAGTTTGATGAAATTCCATTAATGCGATTGGGGGGCATAATGAGAATGCACTTTTTCTGTCCCTCACTCCGTAAGCCAGTCTGTCCGTAACGTGTTAACGTCCACTTATCTCCTATAGCCTTTGATGGTTGTTATTATTTAAAGGCTTAGTAGAAATAAACAAAATATCCTGCCTTTGAATACGATCAGCGCAGAACTGTGTTTAGTGTGTGTCGAGAACATGCTTAATATAGCATAACTTTACACACAGCCGCAAAAATCGATTTTAAATCTAAATAGACTGTTAGTTCATATACCTACCCTATCAGGTCCCACTCCCACAAAAATCTCCAGGAACTCAGACCCTGAGGCTGCTATGAAAGGTACACCCGCCTCTCCTGCGGTTGCTTTGGCCAGAAGTGTTTTCCCAGTGCCAGGAGGGCCGTTCAATAAGGCCCCTTTAGGGATTTTGGCACCAAGTTCAACATACTGCTGAGGGTTCTTCAGAAAGTTCACAAACTCCATGATCTCAATCTTGGCTTCTTCACAACCCGCAACATCTCTGCAGACAAAACCGTCTATAATGAATGTCCCATTGAATCACTTCACAACCCGCAACATCTCTGCAGACAAAACCATCTTTAATGAATGTCACATTAAATCACGCAATCTGGATATTAACATTGCTTGTATGAATACTATAAAGATCAGTTTATGCTTTACCCCTTATAAACACAATTTGATGCGTTTGAAGTCCCTTAGAAAATCTAATTAAATTAAAAATCTTTTTTACAAGAATCTAGTTATAAAGGCTTCATTTCCAACCTTAAGATACTGATGAGCAGCAAACAGCATAAAACCTGAACAGACTTCAAGTTACGCCCAGGCTATTCTGGTTTTATGCTTGTTGCAAAAGCCATTTTCACTTTGCCTCTGAGTGGGAAAGAGTAAACAGTAATGTGTAACAAAAATAACAAAATTAATGAACAAATACACAGTCACACAGATTACAAACTGGATGAACCTATCAGAAAGTCGGCAATCTTAAAGTCAAATATAAATCACTTGAATGTACATCACACTTTTAAATAACCTCTCATTATACGTATATTATGTTGTATTAATAGCCATAATCAGTGCCATTAACATGACTCCGTAATTATGTCAGTGTATAAGTGTGTATGCTCACCTCATAAAAAACCTGTTCTTAATTTGATGACATCTTACATCCAAAATACATACACAGTGTGTTCTCTATACAAGATAGCCACATCAGCGTATATAGAAAGTCTACATTACAATTCTTAAAGGCAGTAAATAAGAATTCCGTTACTGTGCATGTATTTAAAAATGCCCTTGCATATCCATGATAATTATTGTCAGCTTAATTTCTCAACAAATTTTATTATCCTTAAAATCTTACTTGAACTTAACAGGAGTTTTTTCACTCTTTTTGGACTTAATTCTTGTGTAGTCTCTAACTTGATTTTAGCTCGAGTGCACGCACTAACTAGAATATCACCCTAGTGTTTTCACTTTATTAAATTCCAATCCATTGTTCTTACTTACTTGAACCAGACTCCAGTCTCCTCACTGAATTTAATTTAAATACAGTGTCTTCACTTACTTGAACTTAACTGCAGTGTCCTTAGTTATTATTTCAATCAAGTATTCTTACTTACTTGAACTTCACTCCGGTGTCCTCACTTACTTGAACTTCACTCCAGTGTCCTCACTTACTTGAACTTCACTGCAGTGTCCTCACTTACTTGATCTTCACTCCAGTGTGCTCACTTACTTGAACTTCAATCCAGTGTCCTCACTTACTTGAACTTCACTCCAGCGTCCTCACTTACTTGATCTTCACTCCAGTGTCCTCACTTACTTGATCTGCAATCCAGTGTCCTCACTTACTTGAACTTCCCTCCAGTGTCGTCACTTACTTGAACTTCACTCCAGTGTGCTCACTTACTTGAACTTCACTCCAGTGTTCTCACTTACTTGATCTTCACTCCAGTGTCCTCACTTACTTGAACTTCACTCCAGTGTCTTCACTTACTTAAACTTCACTGCAGTGTCCTCACTTACTTGAACTTCACTCCAGTGTCCTCACTTACTTGAACTTCACTCCAGTGTCCTCACTTACTTGAACTTCACTCCAGTGTCCTCACTTACTTGAACTTCACTCCAGTGTGCTCACTTACTTGAACTTCACTCCAGTGTTATCACTTACTTGAACTTCTCTCCAGTGTCCTCACTTACTTGAACTTCACTCCAGTGTCCTCACTTACTTGAACTTCACTCCAGTGTTCTCACTTACTTGAACTTCACTCCAGTGTGCTCACTTACTTGAACTTCACTCCAGTGTCCTCACTAACTTGAACTTCACTCCAGTGTGCTCACTTACTTGAACTTCACTCCAGTGTCCTCACTTACTTGAACTTCACTCCAGTGTCCTCACTTACTTGAACTTTACTCCAGTGTCCTCACTTACTTGAACTTCACTCCAGTGTCTTCAGTAACCATCTTTGCAGGCTGTTTGTCAACCATGCTGTCGATGTTGCGTGAGAACCTGGAAAAACTGCGGACCTACAGACAAGATGAAAATAATATGAGCCTCGTTCTGGAAACATGCATAATCATGCATAGTGTCAGCCCAGATTAGCCTGTGCAGACTGGGACGACACTTTCTGCCTAGAGAAAGTTTTCTCCGTGATATGCCTGATATACTGCACAGCCTAATCTTGGGAGTACACTTTGAGCACTTATAATACACTCATATAATACATCAAATAAAAGGGTGTAATAGTTACTAAATCCTTGCAAAAGCATGCCTATATAAACAGGACTCAAAAAAAAGCTTCTATCAACTTGATAAATTAAAATCAAGTCCAGGCAGCCGAGCTAAAATAGAAAATATATTTACATTATTTCTCTCCCTTGTATCAAGTTTTAATAAATCTGTGGTATATTCACAATATTGCTTGCTTGGAAAACAAAATGGTATAAGTATAAACCTATTTATTTCAGCTCTATTGCATCGAAAGCCTCAGGCTTATTTAAAATGCTCTCAAGTCTGTTTTGTCTTTGAGAGAGATCCACACCACAGAATGCTCCCACAGTGGGGATCGAACCAATGACACCCCCGCTTGCTAGTACACCATATCATATCCACGTCGCCACGGCGACAAAAATGGTATTGAAGGACAAAGAGCTAGTTAATTCATTTTCGGATATTTTTAAGCACATGGTTTGGGTAGTTGTAGCACATGTAAACAAGTGATCTGTGCCCACTTTTTTTTTTCATTTTTAAATAATTTTTTTTGGTCTCTTGACCTTCCATCTTGATTCATGGATACATAGCATCTTAACTCTTTCAGTGCTGGAACCAAATTTTAAAGGCCTTTGCAAACAGTTTGGATCCAGATGAGACGCATCTCATCAGGATCCAAACTGTTTGCTATTCTTATAGTATTCTTTGAAAAAAAATCGAAGACAATGCTAATTTTAGAAATTCAGCAGACAACATTTTAGCAGACGACAAATTTCCCAGCATGCAATGGGTTAAACTCAAATGATTTGAACCATTTTCATAGAGAACCTTCCATTAAATATTCCTGTGAAGTTTTTTCAGACTTGACTTAGTTATGGGTAAGAAATCATTCGAATAAAACGTGACTGTCAAACTGCTCACAGAATTCAAAAAGTTTCCCATTAGCATATTTAGCATGTAAAATAGACAAAATAAAAGTACTTACTCCCAATAGCATCAATCCGAAAAGCATGAACATCAGAAAATATGTAAATGCACCTGTTCGATTGCTGCAATTATAGACAAATACAAAGAGAATTTAGATATATTTTCTGTAAACAAAAATACAAAATTAGATGCGATTATGCAATGCTGTAAAAGAGACAACTTATGTGAATAGAATCAAATACATGTAGGTAATCATTCATTAATGTAATGTAAGGTCATCATTTATGAATGTAATGTTAGGTCATCGTCTATTAATGTAATGTAAGTTCATCGTCTATAAATGTAATGTTTGGTCATAATTTATTAATGTAATGTTTGGTCATCAGTTATAACTGTAATGTAAGTTCATCATCTATTAATGTAATGTTAGGTAATAATTTATTAATGTAACTTTGGGTCATCATTTAAGAATGTAATGTTAGGTCATCATTTATAAATGTAATGTACGGTCATCATTTATCAATTTAATGTTATGTCCTCATTTATGAATGTAATGTTAGGTCATCATTTATGAATGTTAAGTTATGTCATCATTTATTAATGTAATTTTCGGTCATCATTTAATCATGTAATGTTAGGTCATCATTTATTCATGTAATGTTAGGTCACCATTTATTAATGAAATGTTAGGTCATCATTTATTAATGTAATGTTAGGGCATCATTTATTAATGTAATATTAGGTCATCATTTATTAATGTAATTTTAGGTAATCATTCATTAATGTAATGTCATAATTTATAAATGTAATGTTAGGTCATTATTTACAAATGTAATGCAAGGTCATCATTTATGAATGTAATGCTAGGTCATCATCTACGAATGTAATGTTAGGTCATCATTTATAAATGTAATGTAGGTCATCATATATAAATGTAATGTTAGGTCATCATAATACATTTTGGAATGTAATGTTAGGTCATCATTTTGGAATGTTATACTAGGTCATCATTTATGAATGAAATGTTAGGTCATCATTTATGAATGTAATGTTAGGTCATCATTTATGAATGTAATGTTAGGTCAACATGAATGAATGTAATGTAAGGTCATCATTTATGAATGTAATGTTAGGTCATCATTTATGAATGTAATGGTTGGTCATCATTTATTAATGTAATGTTAGGTCATCATTTATGAATGTAATGTTTGGTCATCATTTATGAATGTAATGTTAGGTCATCATTTATTAATGCAATGTAAGGTCATCATTTATTTATGTAATGTTAGGTCATCATTTATGAATGTAATGTTAGGTCATCATTTATTAATGCAATGTTAGGGCAGCATTTATTAATGCAATGTTAGGTCATCATTTATTAATGCAAATGTAGTTCATCATTTATTAATGTAATGTTGGGGGGGGGGGAAATCATCATTTATTAATGTAATGTTAAGTCATCAATTATTAATGTAATGTTAGGTGTGAGGTCATCATTTATTAATGTAATGTCAGGATTGCACATGTGACACATGTCACATCACCCAAGCAATTAAATTTTAAAATATTTTTGTTCAGGAGTTTCTTCAACTGGTCTTCAAAAATGGCTACAGAAACATTTATCAAACATTTGTGAATAGTTCATGTAGATGTATAAAAACCTGTAGCGAAATATTACTCTTAATCCAATTATAGCAAACAACAACAACACTTTCTAAAACAATTGAGAATTTCACTTTCACTTTCCTAATCTTTTGTTTATTTAATCTATAGTTTTTGCAAATTAGGTCTTTTATTATTCATTTAATGTCAATATTCTGCTTTCAACAATAATACCAACCGGTTTCCTCACAGAGACCTGTAAGAAAAATAGTCTGCATACTCTAAATAGTATACATATATAGTATGTAGACAATTTTTTTTAAAGGTCCCTGTGGGTTTCCTCAGACAATGTGGCTTGATATTTTACCTTTCATACATGATTGCCACATGGCGGTCTGGGGTTACATTCATTTCTAGTTGTGCCTGTGTTATTTTTTTCTCAAAGTTGCTCAAATTTTCAACGACGAAAAACTCTGAGCTGGACTGGAACTGGTCTTGTTCATCCATCTAAAATAACAACATAAACAAAATAAACCAAGTCATGCCAGTGTTAATGCATTTGAGCTGCTCTCTGGAGAATTCTGCTTTTTGACTAAGGACTGTATGCATGGGCTTGCAACTGCTTTGTTTAAAGACTACATTGGCTTACTCTTAAGGCGAGCTTACAATTAGACTACAGTACACTTAAGTGCAGTACAGAAATCTCTAATCTCAAGTTGCTGAGTATCCAGTAGAGGCAGCACTAAAAACAATCATAATCATCATAATACTTAATTAGGACCCAAGAATGCTCATTTAAAATCACTAAAAATTTAATACTTTAATAAGACCATACAGTGACTTCATCATTAAATAAGTAAGATTCATCATCTTCATAGATAAATTAACGATTCCATAGATGTTAGGCATTATTATATCGGGCATATATTAAAGTTGAGTTTACATGATCACAATATTTACTTAACGTTATTGTGAATTCTTGAAAAGCTAACTTCGGCTTACATGAGCATACTGTGATTTCTTAAACAGCGTACATGTACTTTAAATATAAATAAGCTTAATGTGAATACTTCAAAATCTTACTTTAGACTAATTGAGCTTTATGTGAATACTATATGAGCTTACTTAAGATTTCATGTGCTTACTCCTAAAATAATAAGACCTTACTTTAGACTTCATGAGCTGTGAATATGATATGAGCTCACTTTAGTCTTCATGAGCTTTATGTGAATACTTTATGAGCTTACTTTAGACTTCATGAGCTAAATGTGAATACTATATGAGCTTACTTTAGACTTCATGAGCTTAATGTGAATACTATATGAGCTTACTTTAGACTTCATGAGCTTAATGTGAATACTATATGAGCTTACTTCAGACTTCATGAGCTTAATGTGAATACTACAAGAGATTTCTTTAGACTATATGAGCTTTTTAAGGTTCTTTAAGATACCATTTGGCCTTATTGTGAAATTGACCAGAACATAGTATCTGCTTACTTTAAACTAAGTTTACCTTAAAGAAAACATTCCAGTAATCTTTTTTTGGGCCCGCTGGAATAACAGTGATTCCTTGGACCTGTTGATACATAAAAGTTGAATGTGAACAAAAATAATATTACAACTATACGAGCTGTGCTCTGTGTGAAGGGGATTTTATGCATGAGCATAAAGTGTCATCCCAGATTAGCCTGTTCAGTCCACACAGGCTAATCAGGGACGACACTTTCCGCCTAAACTTGTTTTTGCTAACAAGAAACTTTGTTGAAACAAAAAATATCATAATGGGGGAAAGTGTCGTCCCTGATTAGCCTGACACTAGGCACATGCATCAAACCCCTTTTTCACAGAGCACAGCCTCTGAATAGAAAAAGCCATCTATAGACATGGCAATGACAGAAAAACAGCTTTTAAATCTTTTTCGATTTTTATGTCAATAATTGCACAATCCCAATCTAGGACTGTATGAATGCTACCTTTAACCCTTTACCACTTAGATACGTATTTGAACGCATTTGTAGTCCCTTAGAAAGTTAAATTTAATTAAAGACCTTTCTTATTAAAATAAAGTTTTAAAGGCTTCATATCCAACCCTTAGATACTGATGAGCAGCAAACAGCATAAAACCTGAACGGACTGGGAGTTACAATGTCCCCACCCGAAGTTAGGTATTGTGAGGAAAGTGTTTTACATATGTTTCATCAGTGACTTTGACCCTACACGCACAAAACTAAAGCTAGGTGTCTAGGTCTCTATGCAAGCTTGATTTACCTTATGTTTTATTTTGATCCCCAATTACATACTTAAGTTATCAACTGGAAACCACCAGTTTAACACCGCTCATCTGCCAAACATTAATCTTGACTAGCTTCACTGAAAACCTTCTTGAAAAGTAAAAACCCTCAAATTATGCCAGTTATACATGTAATTAATCATAGGAAAGCGTATGGTCATGACAAGGATTATGTCTACAGTAAACATTACATTCATGAATAGTTCATGTAAAAAACATTAATTTTAACAATAACATTGACTGTGATACTCACAATACATAAACATGCAGTTGCATTTCTAAAGTGCAATATGATAATAATTATAACATCATGTAACTACAGATATGTCACCATAATTTTATTTCTTCTTTGCAAACATCACACACAAATAATAAACAATCATGACATACCTTTCCTTTTTTAAGATAGTTATCGATGAACTGTTGGAAAGATATTTCACTGTACTTTGAAAACAATGGCACCACAAAATCTACAAGAACGCTGTAAATAAAAAATAAAAAACAAGTTTACTAGAGTTTTTCAGAAAAATTACAATAAATGAATTTGTGACAATATCTTCCATGTGAATTTCCTGCGACAAAATGCGAACATTTACGAGCGAACAGGAGATTGGCTTCAGGCAGCACATGAGAACGTCGTGCTTTGGACGCTGTCCAAAGCCAATCGCGTATTTGCTTGTAAATGTTCAGATAACATCGCAGGGAATTCACACGGAATAAATTGTGACACAAAAATAAAAACAAACATTTTGTGTCTCATTATATCTATTTTACTGTACCACATCTAGCATTAAAATTTTCACTATTGCTACATGTATAAGGAACACAGATTTTGTATGGGTTTACCGGTACTTTATTTTACGAAACATTTTACAAAATATTCTTGAATCTTAAGTGTTAATGAGGTTGTGAACTTAGACAAACACAGCAATACTTGACGTCATACATTTCAACGACATCGATTGAACTTATATGAATTGTTTCCTTTATCAAGTTATTTTGTCTCACTAAAAAGCAAATAGGTGAATGTTAATGTCTTGTTTGGTTTTAAAATATAGGCAAGTCAGGGTATGACCTGATAAAACAAATCAACCTTGCTCTGGGGAAAGAGGTTTAATTCATGTGCTTAAAGTGTCATTTTGAATAAGCATATGCAGGCTAATCAAGGATAATGCTTTCCGCTTTTATTGTGTTTTTCTCTTGTATGCAGAAATCTTGTTTAAAGCGGATAGGGCCTTCCCTGATAAGCCTATACCGACTGCATATTGAGGCTCAAATGAACTTAAAAGGTTAAAGGTGCAGTTCATAATCTGCTTCGATAACGTATGCATCTTCAGCCGACTTCGACATTAACCCCCCGATCACTGGGATTTATGCCGTCCGTGAACTCACTTGTAAATCAGCATAGTAAGCCCTAGGAGGATGAGTGTTCTGTCGAAAGGAGGTCCCCCTGAAATTATTTTAACCATTTTTCAATTATTTACTAAAGCAACCCAAAAGCAAATTATGATATTTTACTGGTGACTTTCCTTCTAAATATAATGTATATACTCTATATATAGGATCTGACACGAGTTGTCAAATCATACCATATTTTATTAAACGAGTTCAGGAATTTTGTTAGTAAGCGAGACTTTGGCGAGCTTACTAACGAATTTTCTGGACGAGTTTAATAAAATATGGTGTGATATGACAACAAGTGTCAGATCTTTTTTATCACATGCTTTTAAATTAGCAAATTAAATAAATATTTACGCAAACATAATGATAAATCCCTAATGTTATTTACATTTCGTGACGTCATTTGACGTTGCAACGTCATTTCAGCAAAATAACAAAATGCGATTGGTCAATAAACGAAAACTAAGCTATTGAAAACGCTTAAAAATGTTGTATTACACATGTGTAATACAAACAAATATGTAATGGTTGTATAACATGGGAAACAGGGTATAGCATGTGATAAAAACATGTAATTTTACATGCAGGATTAAAAAATAAAACAAGGTCTGATCAGATGTTACTTTTGAACTGAACTACAAATACAGGAAAACGTGGATATGAACATCAATAAACTTTGGTGTTATGGTTGATTACGTACAAAATCAATGTTTTGTTATAATGATATGCAAACAATACCAGTGGAATTATATCCAAATCATTTATCATCAAATAAGTGTTAAACAAGAGATGTGTTTGTCAGAAACACAATGCCCCCTATTGCGCCCCTTTGAAATGAAATTTCAATATATCATTTGTCAGGTTTAGAAATTATCTTTCTTTTAAAGCTTATTACTTCCCTATGATTGTATTCTTTTACTTTTGACTTTGAAGGATGACCTTGACCATTCACCACTCATACTGTGCAGCTTCATGAGATACACATGCATGCCAAATATCAAATTGCTATCTTCAATATTGCAAAATTATGGCCAATGTTAAAGTTTTCGGACGGAAGGACAGACAGTTCAAATGCTATATGCCACCCTTTCGGGGGCATAAAAATGATTCTCAAATAATGGGGATGCGTCATTGTTCAATATCAAACAGCCAAGTAAATTAACACGATTTTCATACCATGTTTTTGTCTATAAATTCTGGTTTTATTCAGGATAAAAATTTTACTATAAATATTTTCTGAACTGTAGACATAAATATCCAGAAAACATACCAGTTCTTGGATTTCTATTGTTTTGATTATACTTCAAACAGGTTCTGTGAAAGCATCTCTTGAGTACTTTTGGAGACTGTCTCTGAATGGACATGAGTTGGCGCAAAATAGTTGAATGATATCTGCATCCTGGTGGAATCCCAACATGGTGAAAGTCTTTTTTAAGCTTTAATAAGAAGATGAATAAAGAATATATGAGACATTAATAATGAAACTAACAAAACTGCATTTTCATAGTAAATGTATTTATATTCTGTGATAAATATTACAGTAAAACAAATAAAACAATCAAATGTATCTTTAAATTAATTGCTTATTTGCCGCTTAACACTTAAGCCTAATTTTAATAAACACTCGGTATTAATTTTTTAAGCCATTTTTATAATTATAAAAGCTTCTCAATGGACATAATAAGCAAGGAAAGTCTGTCAACAGATTGTGGACAATCAAAAATGCATAACAGAGTGACAACCCTCAAAAAGTTATTCCATGGACATAATTAGCAATAAACTTACTACTATTACTAATTAGCAAGAAAATTTTGCCAACAGATTGTGAACAAGGAAATATGCATAACAGTGAGACAACCCTTCTAAAAACAGACATACAAATACACACATCAATTGCCAAATAAAGGACTTCACAAATACAATGATATTTATTTTTAAAATCTTCTAATTTTAAATTAAAGCCTCAACTTTAACTATATGTAAATGGCACATAAACCACATTGGGACCCCCATAATCATATCTTTTTTTAAAGGTCATTTTAAGCTAAATTGATTGAAGCACTAACAAAATACATGTAATGTGGTAAGGTTTGCAAAAAAGAACTTGACACAAAACAATTTCAACAGTATTTTTCTTAAACCTTTCTTTTTCTAACTTGATAATATTCTGTGATTAAGTGGCTTAGCCAATATCTCCAAAAGATAAAAACAGAAAATGTGTCAAAACTGCTAAACATGCCATCAGGTAAAATATGTTGATTTATTTTGAGAGTATAGCCAGCCATGACTCAATGATTATTGTAACCTCTCATTAAGAAAAAAGGTTTTTAAATTGTTATGTTTCAGGCTTGTTATGAAATTTTGCCAAAAAATATGTTGTATCACCCTAACCATAATTTGCTAAGGAGTTAAACCTCAGAAAAAAACGCAGGGAAATCTGCAGATAAATTACATCCCTGTAGTACACTACGTGACCCGTGATTTTTGCCTTATTCACAGAGTCACAGTGGACAGTTTTATGTTTTGACAGATTTCACGTGATTTGTCACTTCGCTGTCGCGCAAGTGCAAGATAATCTTCGCTGTAATTCCCAACAATTTTATGGTGATTCGTTGTGATCGCAGTGGATATCAGTGACATCGGTGATTTGCCAATTCAACCAATAAACCGAATCGTATTGATAACTGTATACATACGGCTTTCCTTATATTCACATTTTTGCGATAATCCTATATAATTACAACATCACTTACCAAAAAATTCATCTAAACGTTAATGACGATAAATATGTTTTAAGAATGTCATCAACACTACCATATGCCTACACCATTTTTCAGACGTGTAAAGAGTACAGTGCATTATGGGACAGAGCTTTCATTGGACGAGCAAATTTAAATTTTGATTGAATGCAATACGATCATAACCAAACACAGTATCTGCCATCACCAACACTGGTTCATGATATTTTTGGATATAAAAGATCATTTTCCTCGAATTTGAACAACTGTCAGTAAGACACTGCTGCAACAATCTATTCAGACAGCAATTCGAAATATTAACGGAACATCTGCCTATTCTCGTGATGTTACCGAACGACATCATACATAAAGAGGTAGCTTACAGTTACATTTGTCCTTCAAACTTATACATAATTGCTGAAAAATGTACAATATAAGACATATACATATCGCTTATACCTGCCGAAGAATAATATTTCGAATCTGATGCGATTTAATTAGCTTTGTGACATGTATCGGGGCATATAAATGTTGAAAAGACATGTTTTTCTCTGATCTCCGATCACTATTATGCAACTAGTTATCAGCTTTGCATGATTTCATGGTGGTATATTCGACTAAACAACCAACCACAAATATATAAAAAGAATTACACAATTCGTATCATAAAAATATTTAAAGTATTAATTTTACTATATTCAAACTATATAGAGTCTATATTACGATTTTTGATAGGCTTTTAAAAAAGGAATAAAATACGAAACAACATCAAAGAAACGCCACCGTATAGAAAAGGGTACAAACTACTAATACAAATGTAGGTTGTTTGTGAAATAACCTTCCCCAGTGTTTATTTCACTTTTACCGTTTACGACCTTACCTATGTTGTCCGCGGTACCTGAAACAAGTATTAAAAGCGTGTTATTTATAATTTAAAAACAACGCCATTATGTGTTAATATGATTATAGGTGCTACCTTATTTTCGGGCAAAAGCTTAAAAGATGTCTTTTTTAGTTTGCAAATTGATTAGAAATAAAAGCCTGCACATTTTAATTAAACAATCCAGCTCCCAAAAGGTAATTCGTTTTTAGAGAAATTAACCAAAAACATTTTTTTTAATTTAGGCAATGTATTTAGCAACCACTAGTCTTGTTTACAAACGTTTTAATATCAAGTTTAATGGTTGTTCACTTTTTAAATAAACAATATTTAAAATTTCTATCTTAAAAACCTCTTGAATAGATAAAAGTAACTGCGTTTAAAGAAAAATAAATGTTTAAATATCATGATAAATTTTATTATCTATAAATTGTTGGGCATCTCAACATATATTTTATCTATCTTTACATGTGTCTATTTACAGCAGTGTGACATCCATGATTTCATCTAAACCCTGCTAGAAACGAATCACTGAGTGACATATTTGACAAACATGCATTTGCGAAGTTGTTGTCCACCAAAAAAGAAAATCATTTCTAAACAGTCAAAATAAAAATAATGTATTTTATTATTAAAATTGTGTTTTATGTTTCTTGAACATATGGAGGCATTTAAAAATGTTGAAGACGGAAGATGAAGTAGAAGGGGGAAATGATCCTTTTTTTACTTAAAGCGAGTATATTATATGATTTCAATGTCAACGTTGTATTTTTCCTTCCTTACTTAACATATTAATATAACGATAGAATGTTACATTAAATTAAATCACAATCCTCATATGGTACCATAAATCAAATAATGTTTACTACAGTGAAGCAAGCAAGTTAACACGCATGCAGAAGGAGTTTTTTTCTGTACAGCAGAAATTGATTTACTATTAAATACACCCTTTCTTTCATTTATTTTCTGGTACTACTTCCTCTGATTTTTTTAGTATTCAATTAAAGCCAAAAAAGTATACACAACAATAATTCATGGGTAATTGAGCTTGAAAGTGGTCTTTTTCTTAACCCTAAGGTGTATGCTCCATGAACTTTATGGGAAGAAGTAGAAGAAGGAATCTAAAGCGATTGCTCATGACATAAACTGATGAAGCATAAAAAAATAGCATGATGTGTCAATTTATTATGTATGCAAGAATAAAAAAGATGCATGTCAAAGATCCACAGGCATTTTTGCAATTAAACTAGTAACAATTTTGCCACTATATCATGGGACAGAAAAATTAACATTCAATTACACAATATATATCAAATTCTATAGTAAAAAAATGCTAGTTAATATTGTTTAAAAGTTAAATGTCTTGCAAGAAGTCTTCAAAACACAATAACCCCAAAACTGAGTGCACTTCCTTGCTTGTGGCATGCTTTTAATTAACTACTAGACTTTTCTTAACAAATTATATAAATGCATGGGCTCTATTAGTATAAACATAACTTTAACATGTTTGCCATCTGCTAGTTGTTTATTTCACTTCTCTTTTACTATTGTTTGTACATCTTATATTTGTTATGCTGAAACTGCTTTTTGATGACATACAGACACTCTTCATAATAACTGCAGTTTCTTTACAGTCTACTTATGTTACATAACAATAACCCAACAGAACTATTGAATATTTCAAGGCCACAATTGCATAATTTCCATCACTGGCAAGTTTGATAGATCCAGAATGGCATCGTTGTTGAGTATTTAACACCCAGCCAGTTTTGCTGCGCAGAATAATGTATGGAGTGTGTGACGCCCAGTGCTTGACAGACCATCTTCTAAAATATTAAACAAAAGAAAAATCAATTAAATACACATTTATAAGGCAATATCCTATTTTAATGTAATCACAGCTTTTTTACAAATGAACCCGTTTACTGTAGTACAAAATGATCCAGAACAAGTTTAAATATTGTTTACAAACATTCACTGTTTGGTACGAAAACATTCGAGTATGAGTTGAAATATTGTTAACAATCACAGCGTATCGTAACATACCAAAGAGAGAGGATCTTTGAATAAATATGTAGAATATTCTTAAGAAATATAACCAAAACGTTAACTGCATGGATACTGTTTTTGTTTAAATAGTTTTAATGAATAGCCATAGATAGAACTAATCTCAAAATCGGCGAAAAATTGCTATGTGATGAAAGCAGTTTCCGTTTTATAAAAGGTAATCTTTAACAATACATTGATATTTTATGTAACCAAATACAATAATTACCAACCGATTTTTAATAAATTAAGTGGTTTTAGGCCTAATCTTTATATAGTGATTTGTAACCTTTTATATGAAAATAAATTAGAATTGAACAAGTGAGTGCAGACGAAGTTAAAACCAGTTAAAATTAGCTAAAATGCTGTAAAGTTAAATCGCAATAACGTTAAATTTGTCAAATAAACGTGTTCCTCGTGGATAACAACCGCAACTTACCCAACTATTGCTCATGACCACGGGTAAAACTGCTTTCTGAGAGCGAATGGTAAATGCGTCACGAATTCCGACAAGTAAACAGTACTATACGGTGTCGTTATTCACCGGACGCTGTATGCGCAGTGGTAAGCTCCCCATTTAACATTTTAGAGCTCAAATAACGCCGATGTTCATGAATTCAGCGAATCAATTTTTTAAACAGTTTTATTTATTGATTTGTGAGGATTATAATAACATTAAGATGTTGAATTTATGGAATGAAATAAATTCTCAACTAAACAAACGGAGGCAGAACATGGACAAGATAAGTATACAAGGGAGGTAATTGCATCGCGAAAAAATTTGTCGCGTGTCGAAAATTTTTCAGATGCACCCCTTGTCTATTTTTTTGGTCTAAATTTCCGTATGTATGAACGGTTAACGCCCGCTACGCGGGCTTTTGCCCGTATAAGCTAGAATTTTACTTGGATATATCGAGCTGCACTTTTCATCCATTTGTCGGCGTCGGTGAAACACAATGATTAATGTTTGTGTGCAACAACTCCGCATCTCAACACCTGTTATTGATAGTCAAGTGAATTTTAACATATGAGAACAAGTTTTTTAAAGACTTCACTTACCAAACATTTTACATGTGACCACTCGTTTGGCATAATTAATCCCCCTCTTGTCCGTAAAAAGTCAAGTTAAGATGATTTTGTGAGATGAAAAAGGAACGTATGGGTGCGTGCAATCAGTACATGTCTCTGCAACTATTACAGATATGCAGTTGAGACTTCACAACACATGACCTGCATCAGGTAATCTTAAGCAGTTTTAAGAACCGAATGCAAAAACAACATGATTGCGAAAAAAACGGTATGACCTTTTTTGAAAATAAATGTCGCCACTTACCACTTGTTTTCTTGTTTTAACCAACGATTATGATAGTAAATCGAGCAATCATTTTGTTGCAACGTTAACACTAAAACGTAAGGCCAAACAGTAAGTAAAAAAACTCATAAGTGTCATCAAAATACTTGGAATATTTTAATTTATACCCTCAGAAAGTGGATACAACATAATTCTGGCTGGATAAAACAGGGACCTATACAAATTGTTTGTATAGGCCCCTGGATAAAAACAGAACGCAGTGCCTTTTTTTCGGGCATGGATTAAAACCTTACAAGAGCACAATACGTATTTGCTGAACACCTCATCTACTATTTTAATTTATAAACGGTCTCTTGTGTAAAAACCACGATAAATAATTGCAATACCATTAAATATGTTTATAAAATGTATTGTTGATAACTACCATACCATATAACAAAGAGATGCTCTTTCAAGAACACTTTAATTTATTTCAATACTACCATTCAAATTACTAGTATATGAGTTTAATTGCATGTCGTCGCTGTTCTACGAAAACCGCGTAAGTCAAATTTGGCGCAAATTGTTATTTGTTTTTATAAGAACGGCTGGTTCACGGGTCACTTTCAGCGAAAATACTGGATTTAATATCCAATTGGAAGGCATAGTTATGAGCACGTGAGAAAATCCTGAACACTCATTGGTGCACTAATTGTTTCTGCAAAAACTGCGTAAGTCAATTTTTCCAACTTTTCACAAAAGAAATTAAATATTTTTTGAAGTTGTAAAATATATTTATTTAGATAGTCTATGTCAAAATGGGCATGCTTTCTGTTTATGACAATATAAAGGCCTGTAGTTGTCATTTTAATTCTAAAAATGGACTTACGCAGTTTTCTCTTTAATATTTTGTTCCTTTTTTAGACTATCTAAATAAGTATATTTAAAAATGTTTTTTTTTGCCTATTGAAAAGTCGTAAAAATTGACTAACGCAGTTTTCGAAGAACAGCGACGATGTAACAAATTTAACTATCTAAATCACGGACTATCAAATACGTAAATTTAATAATTAACTATACTGTTTTAACTGTTTATCATGTAAGCGTTCGTATTTATCCATCGCTGTATTTAAGACGACTCTCAGAATTTATCCACGAGCCAATAACCACTGAAAAATGTCGAAAGATTTTAGGTATAATTCATTTAAGTACCGGTATTTAGTTTACTACTAAGGAACTAGTTTGTTCAGATATTTAAAATACATTTGAACAGAGGGAGTAATCACATGACAAACCAGGTGGCAACGTCCATGCCGAGTCAGGTATTTTTTGCCGTTGTATACCCTTTATTACTTGTATCAATTGTTTAAATAACGCGAACTTTCTAGTCATATCAGCAAGAAAATGAGTAGCGGTTATTTCGTATTAAAATTCGCTCTATATCTCGACTTTACTTTTGTACTTTTGTGACCCGCTGAGAAATTTCGCTGCGAGTAAAGTCGGGATAAAGAGCTAAAAAATCTTGAGTTTTAATGTAAATTTTGCGCAGAAATTGTTTGTGCATGTTGCTGCATGCAAATGTTGCATTCACAATTATTAAAATGAAATACAATCAAGAAAAAACGCTGAGATAATAGTTTCCTTTCATCGCCACGTTTGTTGATGTAATTTATCAATTATTTAAATGTGTACATATACTCTATACACATATATTGAGCGTCAAATATGCCTTTGCGGTTACATGTTTTAAATCAGTTGACTGTTAGAAAATCTACACTTTACTATGAAATAAGAGAAATAGTCGAGCGCGCTGTCAGTTCTTATTTATCTATAATGCTATGTTGCTCGCTCTAGTCAGGCAAACCATATATGGAATACTTATCACATGAATTACTATTTGGATGATGCAAGCTGTTTGCGTGCAAATTAATTCGTTTTTGTATACATTCTGACAACATGCAAAAAAGTCGTAGATAACAGAGATCTGCGATTTCTTGGCACCCGTAACGTTTCACACGCCAATTCCGAACTGCACATATTTTATTCTGATTGTATTTTCGAACAAATCTACAAACCATGTCGCGAATATAAGCATGCGAATAAACGTACACAAAAGTATAATGTTGGCGATACTTGCTTTTCTAATTATTGATCGAACTTGACAAACTTGTTCCAGTGTTATCATAGAAGAGTGTGATAACAGGCTTCTTCTACTTAAGATCGGATACAAAAATTGTATTTAAGAATGTGCAGACCGGGCACCAGAACAAAATACGTCCACCGTATGGCTACTGACGCTCGATTGGTCATTGTCGGCTCGGGTACTACTAACATGTACCCCGGGTACTCTTAAGAATACTTACATGTACCCCGGGTTCGGTAAATATACTTTAACGTACCCGGTCGATAAGACTGTACCCGATATGAATTCCCGCCTAAAATCCGATATCGTAAAACGCGCTACCGATTACCGCAAAACAGTATTGTTTACATTAAACAATTTTATTAAAAAAAACAACTGCATCAACATGCTTTTTAAGTATCAATTTCGATGATATAGAGGGCATTTAACAGAACATTGACATAAATGTGAACATAATTAATTTTAATAAAAATAGCCGACAACGACCGATTTAGCGTTAAAATTTCTGGGTACGTTTTAGTATTTAGTTTAAATTTTACCGTCCGCGGGGCACATGTAAGCATACTTAAGAGTACCCGGGGTACATTCAAGTAGTACCCGAGCCGACATTGACCAATCCAGCGCTACTGACAGGCTTACGATTGTATGGAGGAGTACATATTCCGCACCAACAGAACACTGAGTTCATTTGTCGGTGTGAATCTCAAGGATATAGAAAACTAACTGAGTCGCGTTCTAAGAAAACTGGGCATAATGCATGTGCGTAAAGTGTCGTCCCAGATTAGCCTGTGCAGTCCGCACAGGCTAATCAGGGACGTCACTTTCCGCTTTTATGACATTTTTCGTTTAAATGAAATCTCTTCTTAGCAAAAATCCAATTTAATCGGAAAGTGTCGTCCCTAATTAGCCTGTGCGGACTGGGACGACACTTTACGCACATACATTATGTTTTCTCATAATACGACTCACTTATTATATTGCACTTACAACAAAGCGACTACAGCATTCATATAACATAATAGAAATATTATAATATAATACTGCACAAACCGCGTGTCTGCCATTTTGTCAACAAATTCGAATTTAAGCAAGACTACATGCAGGAATAAGTGGAGTCACTTCTACAGTAGAGACAGCTAATAACTTTAAAGGGGCATTTTCACAGATTTTGGCATGCAATGAAGTTTGTCGTTAAATTCTTTATATTGATAAATTTAGAAAATGGATCTAAACAACTCCAGTAAAAAAAATCAATAATGCAGGCTAATAATAGACTTTCGGTCACACTTTTGTTACAGTTTCTCATAGCGCCTTGAATACTTTACCGCTCTCTTACACATTTGACATCTTTTGATAAGATTTGACGTCAGTGGGGCCAAGGTCACTGAGGCTAATAATATATTTTTCGTCACACTTTGGTTACAGTTTCGCATAGCGCCTTTAATACTTTTCCGCTCTCTTACATATTTGGCATGTAGGTACCTTGCATGGACCTCTACCTCTTGATGAGGTTTGAGGTCACTGGGGTCAAGGTCAAGGTCACTAAGGCTTATAATAGATTTTCTCAAGGTCACACTTATTTCCACACAATAAACCCATATATCGACATAGCATCATTGGGCAGCATCCATCAGTTTTACTGATATCCTTGTTGCAACTTGTAAAAAGAAAAATCATTTATTTCTATATACTGTTCATAATGATCGTGTATGTCTGTACATTACATAATTTGTATCACTTTTACCATTCACTCTGTATCCAATTTGCTTTCTATCGCTTTTTACTACGTTGTATATTCCTATCATGTATACCTATTAAGTGCAGTTACTTTCATTAATACACCCACAATTGCCTTTAACCACATCTATGCTTCTCAAGAAGCTATTCACGTAATTATTACAGCAGTTACGAATTATGTTGAATGACCGGCCTTTTTGCATAATGCCTTACACTCTTATCTACGTCTTAATATATTTTTTCTTTTGCACTTTTTACTTATTCCTTGTACTTCTGCTTTTTTATTATGCTTTTCTCTACATGGAACCGATAATTTGACCATATTGACCATATTGAGCCTTCCCAGAGTTTACTCCCTGCTCGTGTTTATTTTGTTTGGCATGCCAGCTGTTTACATGTTCATTTTGCTCCTGCTTCGTATATCATGAGCAAAGGTCAGACAAGAATAGCTGTCATGTCCAACTTGCGCATCAACTACTTTTTTGCCGCTAGCAATCACCTTATTTTATCTCGTCGCTATCTTTAACATTCCCGTGTTTGTAAAATCCTTGGCTGTTAATATTGATTCCATGTCCGACTGCCATCTGACAATACAGACCCATGTACGTATCAGTCCAACCAGTCACAAAGTAATGCAAATTATCGTGTTCTTTTTTCGATTGAATACAGCAGTTTTTGTGTCTACTCTTTGCCTATGGCTACACTGTCTTCTACTGATTATATTCGGTGATATCCACCCAAACCCCGGGCAATCAGCTAGTGCTTCCTCATCATCACTTGAATCCCACAGTTACTCATCATTAGATATGTCCAATTTTCTAAAGTCTTCTCACAATTTGTCGCTAGTTAACTATAATGTGCAAAGTCTTCTTCATAAGTTGGATTTGCTAGCTGCAGAATTAACACCATTTG
Organism: Dreissena polymorpha; assembly: GCF_020536995.1. Taxonomy (NCBI): domain Eukaryota; kingdom Metazoa; phylum Mollusca; class Bivalvia; order Myida; family Dreissenidae; genus Dreissena; species Dreissena polymorpha. The sequence continues at coordinate 38,220,939 of NC_068363.1, forward strand.
ATATCAACACTTTCTCCGAAACGTGGCTATCAGATTCCATCAATAACGACCAGTTATTTATACCAGGTTGCCTACCTGTCCGCCGCGACCGAACTCAAAATGCACACGGCGGACTTGCTGTATATGTCAAAGATGGTATTCAATTTACTAGAAGACCAGATATAGAGATAACTAATCTTGAGGCAATTTGGTTGGAGGTTCGACCTCATTCTAATTAACAAATTTTAATCGGAACTTTTTATAGACCACCCAACTCAGATAACAATTATTTCTGTAAAATAATAGACTCAATCGGGCTGGCAATAGATACCGGCATTAACGACATTATAGTTTTGGGCGACTTAAATTTAAACACCCAACTTGATCAGGCTAAACGTAAAATTGACTCCATCTCGCAACAGTTTGCACTCGACCAATGTATACAGGATCCCACCCACTTTACTGAAACTTCTTCATCTATTATTGATCTCATATTTGTTTCAAACAAAGAGTCTGTCATCTTCTCTGGTGTTGGTGAACCATTCCTTGATCAAACTATAAGATATCACTGTCCCGTATTCGTTATTCTTAAATTTAAAACGTAAAATTTGGAAGTACGACTCAGGAAATTACGACTCTTTTCGAAGCTATTTATCAAATATTGAATGTAATAACGTATATAGTGACAATATCGACACATTTACTAAAAATCTTACTAACATTGTACTTGCCACTGCAGCTGATTGTATACCAAGCAAAGAGGTCACTGTTCGCCAAGCCGAACCGCCATGGCTCTCATCGGAAATAAAACTAAAAATTCGAAAACGAAAACGTGCTAAAAAAAGCTAAAACAACGAATTCCACATCTAATTGGACTAGGTTTCGTGTACTTCGTAATGATGTAGTCTCTCTTGTCCGCCTCGCCAAATCAAATTATTACGACTCTCTTGCATTCAAACTAAAATCCAACAATTACTCCTCGCGTGATTGGTGGAAAGTCCTGAAATCTTTCCTAACAGTCAACGTTAGTAAAACTTTATCCCCACTTGTCAACATCGCTGGCGAACTGGCCTTTGATGAACTTTAAAAAGCTGAAGTACTTAATAATTTCTTCGTTCAACAGACATCTTTAGATGAGTCTGGTCACGTTTTACCGGAATTGGCAACTATTGAAAATCAACAGACAATTTCGTCTATAGTAATAACCGCTTGCGAAGTTAAGGACGTTCTTATGAATCTGCCTTTGGGTAAAGCCTGTGGCCCTGATGGTGTTAATAACAAATTACTTGTAGAGGCATCTCATGAACTAAGTCAACCACTTTGTGATCTCTTTAATATGTCTTTGTCGTCGTCAACAGTACCATACTATTGGAAAACGTCAAACGTTTGTGCAATATTCAAAAAAGGGGACGTTTCCATTCCCTCGAACTATCGCCCAATTTCACTTCTGAATACCATGGAAAAAGTACTAGAACGGATTATCTTTAAACATGTATTCAACTTTTTGTGTGATACTAATTTTTTCACAAGATTTCAATCCGGATTTATGCCAGGTGACTCTACTGTCAACCAGCTTACATACCTTTACAACACGTTTTGTAAAGCACTCGATGATGGATTGGAAGTAAGGGTGTTTTTTTTTTCGATATAAGCAAAGCATTCGACAAAGTCTGGCATAGTGGCCTTATATTAAAACTGAAACGCGCCGGTATCAAAGATAAACTTTTGAACTGGTTTTCTAACTATCTGTATCAAAGGCGTCAAAGGGTAGTGGTTCCCGCGGCCTCATCTTCCCTAGCCGAAATCAAGGCTGGAGTTCCACAAGGCTCCATTCTTGGTCCCCTATTATTTCTTTGATATATAAATGACATTGTAAATGACATTCAAGCTCATATAAACTTATTTGCAGACAACACTAGTTTATTTGTCGTTGTTGACAATCCTAATTCTGCAGCCGCTGTTTTAGAGCGCGATATAGACAAAATTGCAAAATGGGCCGATACATGGTTGGTAAAATTCAATCCATTGAAGTCAGAATCACTTGTTATATCGCGTTAGAGGGACAAACCCTATCATATTCCTATCAATATGTACGATACTCCGATTCCCGAAGTGAATAGTCACACACATTTGGGCATTATTCTGTCAAATGATGGAATCTGGCATCAACACATTGAATGTATTAAATTAAAGGCCTGGTCACGTGTCAACCTTCTAAAAAAACTTCATTTTCGCCTTGACCGGAGATCACTTGAAATAACTTATTTCACGTTTATTCGACCTATTCTAGAATATGCAGATGTTGTATGGGATAATTGTACAATGTATGAAAAAAATGATTTAGATAAAATTCAAACTGAAGCTGCCCGCATTGTTTCCGGCTGTACCCGACTTGTGTCCTTAAATTTACTTTCTAACGAAATTGGCTGGGAAACTCTTGGCACAAGAAGGTCCAAGCACAAACTCATTCTTTTCTTTAAAATGGTCAAAGGTCTCAGTCCAGAATATTTGTCCTCACTGTCCCCACAATCAGTTGGCGAGCGATCTACAAGATCATTGCATAACTCATCCCACTTAGATGGTGCTCGGACTAGGACTTCTCTGTACCAACATTCCTTCTTGCCCTCAACAATTGCTGCTTGGAATTCACTTCCAGACGAAGCAAAACTTGTTGATAACATATCTGATTTTAAAAAGGCCATCGATCTTAACAAATCTCGTAGTAATCCGTTTTTCTATTATGGTAAGCGAAGACAGCAAGTGCTGCACACACGTCTAAGAACTAATTGTAGTTCTCTTAATAAACATTTATTTGATAGAAATCTGGTTCCATCGCCACTTTGTCAATGCGGAAAATAGAGGACACTACTCACTTTTTACTGGTCTGTCCATGTTATGCAGCTATAAGATTAGTTTTAGTAAGAACTATAGAACAATACACGGATATATCACTCCGCACATTACTGTACGGAGATGATAATCTTTCAATCAGAGATAACTATGCAGTATTTGATGCAGTCCATATTTTCATCGAAGGCTCAGGAAGGTTCAGAGTGGGATAACTATCGGTTCTCTAATTTTTAACATTTGTTTTCACAATCAATTTCTTTGATCATAATCACACCAGCAATATGCTTTTTCTTAATACATTGTCTCAACGTATTTTAGCAATGTTGGTTCCAATCATACATATAAACTTGTTTAAACTCGAATGATTATTCAAATGTTTTGTGTTTAGAATGCCAATACCGCCACTATGTTTTGTAAATATACCATTGAGAAAAGGAAACCTACTAGCCTAGCTATCGTTCCAATCCTATAAACTTTAGATGCTTGTACATTATGTTGTAAAACACATTATTGAATAAATATGTTTAAACCAATAATGCAAAAAAATGTAACCCTCAACTGGGCTCGAACCACTGATAGCTGGAGTCCTGGAGTAAAAAGTCTCCCATTTTGACCACTCGGCCATCCGTGCTCATACAATGAATGATGTTTTTTAAACCATGTATATGCAATCCTCGTAGTTTCACAAAATATAATGACAACAACAGAACTCTCCAAATTATTCAATCGTTTCTTGTTGCAACGCTTGATAATTTTCAGGTTTTTAAATCGTCAAAAGATGCATATAATGGCTATTTAAGAGCATGGCATATGTTCAGTATTACTGTTTCCTCACAAATATCATAACTAAAACGAAAATTTGCGAATCTGAAACAACTTTTTTTAATTTTGTCAATTTACCAAAACGTGAAAATACCCCTTTAAGTAACGCACATTTATTTAGTGTCAGCGATTCTTTTTACAAACCTGTATCAAACCCCGCGTACCAGCTGTATAGCCGTAGGCATAAGGCACCTATCCAACATGCAGCTTATTCGGCGAGTACCGGACGCAAAAAACTTCATATCTAGTCTTTTTATGCGATTTATCATTATCAACAACATTAACAATATAGGAGGAAATCTTCATGTATTGCTGTTATGCAAGAAAAGCGATGTAAAGCCTAACAAAGGCTACTTCAACACATCTTTATCAACAGGAGAAACGCTAGACTTATTGAAGTCTCGGAAAACGAATTTTAGCAAATTGATAAGATTATCCGCAACTGAAAAAGTCGTGTTAAACTTTGCTTCTGCAGGGTCCTTTTGATCTTCCTCCGATTTTCTAACAAACAGAGTTTTGTTTTTTCTATTCTTTTGGGGTAAGCCTACATATTTTAGTTCTTGTAAGAACTGATGAATGTGTTGTGTTCCAAGCTTTTTATAACACACAAAGGAAGACAAATGCGTGTTTTTTTCTCAACACGTTACATTTCCAAGCACCGTATTGAGGAGAACAATATGGCAAGCACTGTATAGAAAAAAAGGGAAAAGAAACATACAGTAACACACGCATGTACATGAATGAAATGTTTGTCTTAAACGACTGAATTAGTCGATTCAGAGGCATTCCGCATTGTAACTACCCTTAGTCACGACTCAAATGAAAATCACACGAAATAAAGCAAACACAAGGCAGTCAATTACAAACATATTTGCTAGCTGTATTTCTAGTGTATATGTAAACGGGTAATCATAGATAGGAAGAAGACAAAGTTCGTGGTTGTTCACCATCTTATAGGAATTCCCAATTTAAATTGTTTTCCTAGTTTTGTCACTCCTCCAAACCTATATCGTAATCGGTTGCCTTATTTTTCACAGAAACCATGAAGGCTTTGAAAACATGGTCGGGAATTTCCGTCTGCTTCACCGCAGGTATCTCCGCCATTTTCTTCATCCATGTCGAGAACACCGGAAACCTTGCTGGATCTAACGTCACATCCGGCGCAAACAGTCTGAAGATTAGGGGTATTCTGTACGCGTGCGGCCAAATGTTCACATCGGCCGTAGAAGGTTTCGCACCTAAAATGATAAAGTTAATAAAGTCCTCATTGTTTTTAAATAAAATTAAAACAAAACAATTCTATGAAATAATCTAAATTAGAAATAATATGACGAAGTTTGGATTTTTTCCCTTTGCTGGAATTCGACCCCGGGTCCACGGGTTGCCAAATTTGATGACTACTACTATGTAATATGGCGCCTATGCAAACGCTGGGTTAACCCTTAATTGTTAATAAACATAGCGTACCTCCAAAATAAGGTGAAGTCCGGTTTTTAATTCTTGACTCAAACTTGTCGAGTTCTTCCAGTAGAGGGGTGTACGCATCTTTGTCGTCCGACGCGGCTAAAAACGCCTTGTAGAATGGAGGGACAACCTGAACAAATATGCGTTAAACATGTTTATAATAAGTGCACAATATCAAGGGAAATAAAATTATACATGTTGTATCCCAGTTTAATGTTAAAAAAGCTCAAAAAAACTGACAACAAACACGCGCTTAACCCATTTATGCCTAGCGTCTAGAAAAAAGGCCTTGGCAAACAGCGTAGACCCAGATGAGACGCCGCATGATGCGGCGTCTAATCAGGGCCTGCGCTGTTTGCTTAAAGGAGTTTCTGTAAGAAATATTCTTAATATAGAAATAAATATACCAGACATCCCTAATTTGGGAAATACGTTGATCATCCATCCATTGATTAAATTTAGGATGGGAGAGTCCACTAGGCATAAATGGGTTAAAAAGCGTTTGTGTTCAGAGTCTATATCTGCGCTAATAGACCGTAAAGGGATTTTTTTTATTTGTAACCTACTGTGTTTACGATTTTAAAAGAGTTTAGTTTAGTTATCAGTACTCTACTAATGCGTATTTTAGTTTTGTTTGTTCTCGCCGTATACTTATGGTACTTGGAATTCAAGTTAGAGGGATTTTAGATCACAAACATTAATACTGTTACACATAGGAAGAAAATATACTGCAGTGCTGTAGAAGATTTTGTTATTCACGTAGCTCAAATTTTAAGTACTTACAATATAATGTTCCAGGAATGATTGTCATAAAAAGAGAAAGCACAAGCCGGGTATCCAGCGCGGCTAAGGTCATTCTTTCTCAAAATGTTAACATAAAAAAATAAACATACGGACCAGGGTAACAATAACCCACGGGGATAGAGTCAAAAGCCATGTATATGGGAAAAGGGTAAGGCTCATAAAATATGACATTTTACACTTTATTGCATTATTCTAGTATAGTCCAGTTCTTCATATTTTAATATTTCTTATGAATAGATATTTAAAATTAATTCATTTGAATTGGCATTGTTGTTAAGTACACGAATCGTGCGTCTGCATGAAGGAGATCCCATTCAGCTGCCAACATTCCGTGAAAATGAGATCCGTAAAATAAGTTGGTACGAGTAAATATTGTCTCAGTTTGAAATCTAAATCAACCATAACAAGTTTCATGCAATATTCAATAAGCAGACCCGTACATGGAGCAATATACATTAAAATATGGTAGGGTTTGGCACTGATAATACGTTGACATTTTTTTACGCATTTGACGCACTCTACTTCGACACAAAATAGATGTATGAAAATTCAAATATAGTGTTCTTAGTGTTTACATACTGAATTGTGTATTATTGCTTCCATTGAAAAAGTTGGCAATCACTTAACTAAACCCATGTATGCCTAGTGGACTCTTTCATCCTTCTAAATTGGATCAATTTATTTCCAAAATTAGGGATGTCTCGTATATTTATGTCTATATATTTAGAATATTTCTTACAGAAATTCCTTTAAGCAAACAGCGCAGACCCTGATGATGCGGCGTCTCATCTGGGTCTACGCTGTTTGCCAATGCCTTCTTTTTAGACGCTAGGCATAAATGGGTTAAATGTGAACTTGAGCCGTATTTTGTGATTAATTTGATGAATGCAAGCACTCGAAGGTCTTGTCTCAGATTAGCCTGTACAGTCCGCACAGGCTAATCAGGGACGATTCTTTTCGCCCAGGCTAAATTTTCGTTTAGAAGACACTTCTTTTTAATGAAAAATTTAATAACAGCGGAAAGTGTCGTCACTGATTAGCCTGTGCGGTCTGCACATGCTTATCTGGCATTACACTTTACGTACACTTGTTACGCCCAGTTTTCCTAGAACGAGGCTATTATGATTTACATCGTAAACATCTACATCTACAAGCTAAATGATTAGTCGTTATCTGCACAGGGCTTCGTTTATTAAACCGAATGTCCACAAACCGTTAAGATAGCATGGCTGTTCTCAATCATATAACAGTCAATAAATATTAAGCGTGTACTTTAAGACTGCATATCGGGGTAAAATACATGGAAATTTAATCTAGAATGATCTATTGTTCTTTCGAAAGGTCGTTTAATAGAACACTTGAAGGTTCTAGTTTCAATTTCATTTATTTTACCCACAGGCAGCAGTATCATAAATTTGCCCCCACCCCCTCCGGGACCCTACCCGCCTCCCCCCCCCCCCTTCCCCCCGAGCTTAACCCAGATTGTTAAATGTACACCTATTGTGTATGGTTTGACTTGTCAACAACGAATATTGACAAAATACACAGTTTGAAAAAATAACCCTCGTATAGGTATTATATAGACCAGTTGAATGTTATTGTTTACATTCGGGATTTTCCGCGCATGCGCACTGGCTGGTTGGCAAAAAACACTGGTTACAGTAACGTAAAACAAAATGCTAGATTGTTATCACTCCTTATCACCAGTAAAGAGAGTGCACGCAAAGACAGTTCAATTTGCTTAATATGCAGTTTATGTTTTTCATATGTATGCTAAACTTTATAATATTGTCATTCGATGGAAACGAAATACCTGGGTAATTCATTCAATGGAAAATAAAATTACTACATGTCTGTGTTTTGCTGTCATATTTTGTCGATCGAATACTCGGTTCTAAAACGCCATATCATTGGCCAACACAATGAGAACAACCAACCAGATGACGCGTTATAAAATTAAAATGGTGTACATCTGTAGATGAAACACCGAGTGACATATAGCGAGAAAGTCAAATTTAATTGAATAGTAAAGTTATTAGCCGAGCAGGAGATCGGTTAGTTGTGTAATCACGTTGCTTTTACTATCTTTTAACGAATCCAGTTGGATTTTGTCGGCAACTGCATGGGAACATGTGTGTTTTCGATGAAAAAGGTCACGTCCAGTGTTCCACAATCTTTCAGCAATAGGCTATAGTGCGTTTCATACCTTGTGTATATATAATATCTATACGAGGGTTATTTTTTCAAACTGTGTATTTTTGTCAATCTTCGTTGTTGAAAAGTCAAACCATACACAATAGGTGTACATTTAACAATCTGGAACCCCTGGGGTAAGCTCAGGGGGAGGGGGGGGGGGTAGGGTCCCGGGGGGGGGGGCAAATTTATGATACTGCTGCCTGTGATTTTACATATTAAAATATATGCTTGGTTTTATAACACAGTTAACACTTTTTAGACTGTAAACTCGCATATAAGTTACCATCTACCAACACTTATTAAACGGATATTTATTTAAAAAAATATATGAACTTTCAAAAATCGTACAAGTAAATCGGCGCAGGAAAAACAAATAGAAACTTTAATATTTTATATCTCCTAAGTCAGGAGTGTTATTTTACTTGTTCGGATATGATGTATGCAATCTTTTGTTAATCTATTACTTTTTGTTTTTGTATTGTCATTTTGCCAAACTATACACGAATACGGGGCTTATTTTGAACCGTACTTTCGATTGTGCTAATATGCTGACTTTTGAAATTGAAACAAATTACCATCCGGTTGGTCTGGTTACAATAAACTAAGTTAAAATGAGGCGATTTGGACGTGAGCACGGAAGTCTTGGCAAGGAGCAAGAAGCGAGTGAACAAACCAATGCGATTGCCAAACAACTATTAGAAAACAACAATACGTTCTCGATGTTCACTATGCATTTTTTTTTACCTTTCCCCACATTTCTAGAAGCATCCGTTCTTGTGCGGCTTGGTAGGGGTCGTAGGGGCCGAGTCGCACTTCCGGGTACGTGGCGTCCAGAAAGTCATTGATAATTTGGGAGTCGAACACGATTCGGTCGCCCTTCTGAATGGTAGGGACGAGGCCAAGGGGGTTAACTCTGTCCAGGTACCAGGAAGGCTTGTCTTGCAGATGGATGTTTACGGTCTCATGGCTGGATAAGTCAGCACAATAGAATTAACTTGTATCTATGAGTGGCATTTAATGGACTTGTTCGCAGATTTTCGTTTTTAATGTAATCAAATGCATTTACAAAATTTAAGGAACTAAGTTTATCTTCCACGGGGATCGAAGCCGGTTCCTTTTGGAACAATATCCTGTGCGCACTAACTGCCTCTCGTTCGATTTAAGATGATATGCCCACGCTTCATTTTAGAACAACTAAATCCGTTAACATTTTATAGAAACTGGATTTAAAACTAGTCATTACACTTTACATGTCAAAAATAGTGTGTTCTTAATAATGTTTTCGTGCTTAAGTACTAGATCCGATTGCTTTCAATGTTGTTTTGTATTTCAATGTAATAATTTCAGCAGAAAAGATGATAGTACACATTATGCACGCTCTTTTGACACGAATACCATTTAAACCAGTAATAGGGTTGAAATATCCTCGATATTAATACAAGTAAAAGAATAAACTGCAATTGAAAAAACGCATGCAAGCTATTGTACGTTATTGTACGCTCAAGCACGAATTTGAAGTATTTACGTACGGAATATTCTTCATTAGCAAGACTAGTTTTGTTCTTTGGGCGTAAGGGCAAAACTGCATGCTGTAGAATCGCAGACGCCCATCTTCCAGCGGAGGGTAATCACTC